>NC_056740.1:523846832-524146832 GCF_019279795.1 Protopterus annectens | reverse complement strand
GTCTGTGCTCTCGCTGGGCCATTCCAAAACTTATTTTTTTCAGGTGAAGCCATTCTTTCGTTGATTTGGATGTATGCTTGGGGTCATTGTTGTGTTGAAAGGTGAAATTACTCTTCATCTTCAGCTTTCTAGCAGACACCTGAAGGTTTTGGGCCATAAGTGACTGGTATTTGGAACTGTTCATAATTCCCTCCACCTTGACTAAAGCCCTAGTTCCAGCTGAAGAAAAGCAATCCCAACGCATGATACTGCCACCACCATGGTTCACCGTGGAGATGGGGTTCTTTTGGTGATGCGAAGTGTTGTTTTTGTGCCAAATGTACCTTTTAGAATTGTGGCCAAAAAGTTCAACCTTGGTCTCAGACCATAACACATTTGCCCATATGCTTTTGGGAGACTTGACGTATTGTTTTGCAAATTTTAGCCATACCTGGATGTTTTTCTCTGTAAGAAAAGGCTTCCATCTTGCAACCCTACCCCATAGCCCAGATATATGGAGAATATGGGAAATTGTTGTCTCATGTAGTACACAACCAGTACTAGCCAGAAATTCCTGCAGCTCCTTCAGTGTTGCTGTAAGTCTCTCGGCAGCCTCCCTGACCAGTTTTCATCTTGTCTTTTAATCAATTTTGGAGGGATATCCAGTTCTTTGCAACGTCACTGTTGTCCCATATTTTCTCCACTTTTTGATGACTGTCTTCACTGTGTTCCATGGTATATCCAATGCTGTGGAAATTTTTTTGTACCCTTCTCCTGCCTGATACCTTTCAACAATGAGATCCCTTTGATGCTTTGTAAGCTCTCTGCGAACCATGGCTTTTGCTGTAATAGGCAACTGAATAAATGGCAGGAAAATCCTGCTAGGACAGCTGAACTTTATTCGGGGTTAAACAGAGTCTCTTTAATTGATGTCAGGTGTGTAACCAAGAAGGCTGAATGCTGCATTTAAATCAGCAGGTGCTTCAACAAAGTATTAGTTTAAGGGTGTGCACACTTATGCAACCAGCTTATTGTATGTTTTTTATTTTTTTATATTTTTCCCCTAACAATATCACAAAAACCTAGCATTTTAACAGGGATGTGTAAACTTTTTATATCCATTGTGTGTGTGTGTGTGTGTGTGTGTGTGTGTGTGTGTGTGTGTGTGTGTGTGTGTGTGTGTGTGTGGATCTAGGACACATGCTCGACTACCATGTGTCCGAATCACAAAACATCAAACACATACACGAAAGCGCTTAACATTGAAAAGCGCTTTCGTGTAATAGTTCAAAAAATATATAAATCTATGTTTCTGCAGGGGGGCTTTGCCCCCCTGCACCCCCCTACTTTAATATTCTCACTCCGAGATCGTACTACAGTGGGGAAAAGGGAATTTTCCCTTACCCGCACTGTAGTCCGACAGGCACACATACACGGAAGCGCTTGTCGATGTTAAGTGCTTTCATGTATGTGTGTTCGGTGTTTTGTTATTCGGACAAATGCTAGTCAAGCATGTGTCCGGATCCCATATATATATATATATATATATATCTATATATATATCTATGTATATATATATCTATGTATATATATATCTATGTATATATATATCTATGTATATATATATATATATATATATATATCTATATATATATACACACACACGCACATATGTGTATGTATATATATATATATATGTATGTGTATATATATATATGTATATATATTACATATTTATTAGATATTTATTTTGATGTTAACCAACAACAATATAATTAATGTCTTTGGAAATTGGTTAACATAATAAGAATGTAGCAAAATAAAATTTATGTGCATGCTTATTGACACGCAAATTATATGTCATTAAAAGAACATTTTTAAAAAAACTTTTGTAACATAACTTCTTTAATACAAGTTTTAATAGATTTTAAACTAAGGCTGCTTACTATCAATATTAACAACACTGAAGCTTTATGTGATTAGGATAACATTTGACCGGACACAAAATTTCCTTTAAAGTTGAATAATAAGAGACACGTTAGTGAAACCATCGTTAATTTAAAATTCATATTTATGATGTTTGAACAAAGATAATGTGCATGTAACAATATGTTATTTAGGTTCAGCATACATCTAAAAATACACTACATTTCATTAAAGGTTCCAGCTTGTAGGAACATATATTGCGCGATCATCTCTTCTCAAAAAGTATTGCTTCCAACACCAGAAGAGAATGAATCATCTAACACACTTTTGGACTTTCAACAATTTACAGCTAACAAAATAAGTAGAGAACAAAATAAGAAGTAGAAGCCAGTTTAATTTTATTTAAGGGTTAATATCTGGTTACACGGCCAAATGCACCCGCGGCAGTTAAAAAGAACAGCGGGAGGGTTTTTGTTAAGATACTACCTTTGATTTACATTTCAACATAAACATTGGGCTCAGGAACATTCCCAGTATTGAGTGCAACAGTTAGTTAATTATAGCGCAATGTACTACAAAACAGTTTTGTTTAACAAGTAAAATTAACAGTGTTTCAGAATGTATTACGACAAAAATGTTTTATAATAATGTTTGAAGAAAATTCATTTCAACTGAATACGCTTAGCATTTGTTTTTCCTAAAGCATCAAGGAAATACTATCCAATAATTGATTTATTTGGATTGTTAAACCTTTTTAATTGTATAATTGAATTATTAGCATTGTATTTAAGCAAGCAAGGCAATGGTAATAATTTATCTTGAGAAAGCCCGTCATAGGAACGGGTGAAAACGCTTGACTTATTCCTTGTTTTTACGTTGGACTCTACTACCACTGAGTGTTTTATCTTTCGTGTATTTTTATTTTTGCTTGACATTAAAAGAATTTTATTAACGGAGAAGTATTCTATGACTACAAAATCTCTGAGATTCGTAAGAAGAAGTTTATTGGATACTTGTGCTTCTGCAAACTTTTTTCTAGCTGCTTTTTGGGACATTGTTCGTGTTTCGTGTTTGGCGTATCACTATGGCAGAAAGCACTGAAGGTACCGACTTCCAAGTAACACCATTATTGCTAAGTGAAGGAGCGGATGATTCTCCGGTCACCAGGTCTGAATTCAGACAAGTTATATCTTTGTTAACTCAATTAACGAACTCTGTGAGAGACATTAATACTAATCCTAGCAGCAGAATTGCTGCAAACCAGGAGCAGGAATTTGGCGCGAAAAGAACAAATACGCCAGTTTTATCTTCTTTTGATGGTTCGGAGCAACAACCCAGCACTTCGCAAAGGAATGAAACTTTTTTTCAACATCAACCAGCTTTTCCAGTAACGGACAATTCACAAAGAACCTTTAACTTTAATACTTGGTCCAGTAAGCAATTTGCCTTCTCAGCAGGTACTGTGCATAATAATGTTACTACTAACGACATTAGCAAAGTAGATTCAGACTTTTCACTGTTTACTGATAAACTATATTCCTTTAAGGCAACAAAGCTAGAAATTGACTACCTGCAGGAATGTATTAAAGTAAAGAGAGTACCAAGAGGGCTGCGCATTAACAAATTTCCAAATAATGCCTCAGTTGGCTCAGAATTGCATAAAGAAATTTCTGAACTTTTTGACAGTACTGGACTGGAAATGTTACATCTTATGGTGAAGGACTATGAAAAGAAAGCTGATATGTTACTGGAAGAATTGAATATATTGAATGACTCTATTTATACTGACACTGCTTTTTGTAGAATTAAAAAAGATTACAACAATGTTTTTCATGAGGTGGACCAGTATTGTGTAAGGATCATAGAAAGGAAGGTAAAAAAATTAGAAAGAGACTTAAATGATTACAAGAATGGAATAACACTATGTTATTCAAACAAACAGAACTGGTCCTCTAGATTTATGAATAAAAATGGAGCACCTTCTTCTTTCCAAAATGTAAATGACAACACACCCATGACTGAAACTTTGAGACGTAGCGAAAGACTGGCCCAAAAACAGAACAATAATAATACTACCCCAAAAAATATTGATAATCAGGGTTTTCAATTTCCCCAACGCAGGCAAGGGAACAGAGCACAGTTCCAGAACCAGCAAGCGTGGGGGAAACAGCGCAGATAGATATTTTAACACTAAATGAGACCAGTGCATCTCAAACACATTCTTCAACATATGTGATAGAGACAAAAAATAATTTTACCATATACAACTTTACAGAAAATCAAGTGGAGGACACACATTTTGAATTATTTACTAAAGGTTTTCAGTTTGTCCCAACTAAAAGTATTGATATGACTAAAACCATTTTGGAATTTAAACTGTTCACGAGACAGCTGAATTTAGATATTTTCTTTAAAGGAAAGAATTTTTCCAGGGATTTAGTTAGCAGATCAAGCACTTTTAACCCACCCCTTCATCCAGTAGTTAAAATCTTTGAAGATATGATGGAAATTGAAATTAGAAGTCTATCTAAAAACAAAAATGTTTCCAAACAGAACATACATCAAGACTGCCTTAAACTTATCAAACAACTCAGGAATGAGCAGATAAGGGTAATGAAACCGGACAAAGGGGGAGGGGTAGTCTTAATGTATAAAACAGAATACGAACAAGTAATTCACAATATGCTTCAGGATACAGAGCAGTATAGCACCCTTTCAATTAATGAGTTGAACATAGCATATGCAAGGATCAAACATATATTATATGATATGCTTCTACAGGGAGTCATTAATGAGAAATTACATAACTATCTATTAGTTAACAAACCTCTTACACCAGTAATATTTGGTATACCCAAGATTCACAAGGGACTGGAACCACTTAAGTTCAGACCAATTGTGGCAGGTTCAGGTAGCATCACAGAACCCATTGGTAAATTTGTAGATGCAACACTCAAAAACACCATAACATCAATTCAACACATTTGTAAGGACTCTTGGGAGTTCCTTAAAGGTATAAAAGAGTGTTATTATACCAAAACAGACTTCCTAGTTACGATAGATGTAATTGATCTTTTTCCTAGCATTCCACATGATATTGGAACACAATGGTTCAACGAAATATTAATCAAACTATCAAATTTTAGTAACAACATTATAAATTTATTAACTGATTTTATGTTGATGATTTTAAAGAATAATTTTATCTATTTTAATGGGGAGTTTTTTAAGCAAAACAAAGGGGTGGCCATGGGATCACCATGTGCCTCAGCATATGCAAATTTAGTTCTGTGTCACTGGGAAAATGAATACATTTTTGAAACAAAATGGGAGAAGAATATTTTACACTACAGAAGATACCTAGATGATATTTGTATTTTATGGGAAGGAAGCATAACAAGTTTAGAAGCTTTTTTGTTGTATATAAATGAGACAACAAGTTTCTTAAAATTTACATCCAATGTTAGTAACACACACATGAATTATTTGGATGTGTTATTAGTTAAAAATACAGAATTACAAATCTTTGAATCTTCTGTATATAGAAAACCAACCTTCTCCAATACGTACCTGCATTATAGCAGTGCCCATCCTTTTTCACAGAAAAAAGGCATTGTTAAAGGTCAATTCATCAGGGCTTCAAGAATGTGTAATACGGATGAAAAATTCTTTGTTGAAGCCCAATTGTTAAGGAAACTCTTTTCTGAGAGAGGTTACCCACAGACACTAATAGAGAAAATGTATCAAGAAGTCTTAGAAGGAAGAACAGCCATGTATAGTCCACTATTAGGCACAGTTTTGGAACCATTATTCCCTGTGAACCCTGCTTCAGAAGTCAAAGTTGATTCCCCCAGTTTTCAAACTAGTTTTTGTTGTACTTTTAACAATGAAACTGAACAATTAAAGAAAATGGTAAATAAATTCTGGCCCATTTTGACTACTAATGAAGAAACAAAAAAATGGGTACCAGAAAGACCGTTGTTTGTGAATGCAAGGAATGCCAATTTAAAAAACATGTTCAAAACCAACCACCAATACAATCTGATAACAAAGGTGGCAGGATTGGAACATATAAATGTAATAGTTGCAAACAATGTTCTCACATTCTTGAAGGTAATGGTTATTACATTAAATCCAGAAAATTTTTTGTAAAATCAACATGTTATTATAACTGTGGATCAAAAGGTATTATATACCTAGGCATTTGTCAAAAATGTGATGGTTTTTACATAGGTAAATCTGAAAGAACATTACGTAAGAGAATTTATGAACACATGTATGACATTCGGAAAAAGAAAGAAGCAAATGCCTTTGTCAAACATCTTACTGTATGCCCAAACATGATTTTAAAATTTATGGTTATAGAACAGGTGCCCCTTAATCCAAGAGGGGGAGACTGGGAAGCTACCATTGAATTTAAGGAGTTAAACTGGCAACTTAGATTAAATGCCTCAAAATTCCCAGGGCTCAATGAGACCATTAGCATCACAAGTCTTCTCAAATTAAGAAGGGCAAAATTATGATAAATTTATGTTATACACCAGATCCATCTTATGATTAAATATTCCTTCATATCATAAGAATTTTTATTATATAAAAAAATATTACTTGATTATGAGTGCATTAACACATTCACTTTAATTTTGCAAGAATTTATAGCATTCTTTCATTCAAAAATGAATCAATAATGTTAATGAAATGACATTCTTAAATGAATTGATAACTACAGACACAATGTTATAAGTAGTAAAAAATATGCACAGTTCATGTTACATATATTTTTAAAATATTTAAAACATTAACATAGTTATTTATGTATTTATATATTTACATTATTATTTATTTATTTATTTATATATATTCACATATATTTAATATTTATATATTACATATTTATTAGATATTTATTTTGATGTTAACCAACAACAATATAATTAATGTCTTTGGAAATTGGTTAACATAATAAGAATGTAGCAAAATAAAATTTATGTGCATGCTTATTGACACGCAAATTATATGTCATTAAAAGAACATTTTTAAAAAAACTTTTGTAACATAACTTCTTTAATACAAGTTTTAATAGATTTTAAACTAAGGCTGCTTACTATCAATATTAACAACACTGAAGCTTTATGTGATTAGGATAACATTTGACCGGACACAAAATTTCCTTTAAAGTTGAATAATAAGAGACACGTTAGTGAAACCATCGTTAATTTAAAATTCATATTTATGATGTTTGAACAAAGATAATGTGCATGTAACAATATGTTATTTAGGTTCAGCATACATCTAAAAATACACTACATTTCATTAAAGGTTCCAGCTTGTAGGAACATATATTGCGCGATCATCTCTTCTCAAAAAGTATTGCTTCCAACACCAGAAGAGAATGAATCATCTAACACACTTTTGGACTTTCAACAATTTACAGCTAACAAAATAAATAGAGAACAAAATAAGAAGTAGAAGCCAGTTTAATTTTATTTAATTTTATTTAAGGGTTAATATCTGGTTACACGGCCAAATGCACCCGCGGCAGTTAAAAAGAACAGCGGGAGGGTTTTTGTTAAGATACTACCTTTGATTTACATTTCAACATAAACATTGGGCTCAGGAACATTCCCAGTATTGAGTGCAACAGTTAGTTAATTATAGCGCAATGTACTACAAAACAGTTTTGTTTAACAAGTAAAATTAACAGTGTTTCAGAATGTATTACGACAAAAATGTTTTATAATAATGTTTGAAGAAAATTCATTTCAACTGAATACGCTTAGCATTTGTTTTTCCTAAAGCATCAAGGAAATACTATCCAATAATTGATTTATTTGGATTGTTAAACCTTTTTAATTGTGTAATTGAATTATTAGCATTGTATTTAAGCAAGCAAGGCAATGGTAATAATTTATCTTGAGAAAGCCCGTCATAGGAACGGGTGAAAGCGCTTGACTTATTCCTTGTTTTTACGTTGGACTCTACTACCACTGAGTGTTTTATCTTTCGTGTATTTTTATTTTTGCTTGACATTAAAAGAATTTTATTAACGGAGAAGTATTCTATGACTACAAAATCTCTGAGATTCGTAAGAAGAAGTTTATTGGATACTTGTGCTTCTGCAAACTTTTTTCTAGCTGTTTTTTGGGACATTGTTCGTGTTTCGTGTTTGGCATATATATACATATATATATACATATACAGACTTGCCCCCCCTGCATAAAAGTAGATTTATTGTTTTTGGATTTTTTTTAACGCACTTTAACGAAAGTGCTTTTTCGATGAAAGCGCTTTTGTTAAAGTGTGTTCGGTGATTGTGGATTCAGACTATTGAACTTTCGTTCAATAGTCCTATATATATATATATATATATATATATATATATATATATATATACACACACACACATATATCAAATGCGTGTGTGTGTGCATATACGTAGGTGTACTATATTTAACCAAAAACACCCAAAGTCGGCACCCCATAAGGTCAAGAAAAAAGTCATTAACGTGCCAGTACACGTGGCGAAAAGCAGTCTTGGCACACGCAAAATCTTACTGTCAAAGAACACAACAAAACATTGTTTTTTGTAGGGGTAGCAAGCCATCCTACAGTATAAGTAAGTGTGTGTGTGTGTGTGTGTTATATATATATTTATACATATATACATAAATATATTTGTATAGATATGTGTGTGTGTGTGTGTGTGTGTGTGTGTGTGTGTGTGTGTGTGTATATGGATCTGCTTCATAACATCGAAAACGTAAAAGGCCAAAATTCATTATACAGAGACCACAATCCCAACTTTTCAAAATACCGAAAGTTTAAATTAGAGTCTGATAATTCTGAAACCGTAGTATGCCAACTTTTCAAAGTGGTGAATTCCAGCATGCAGTTGTGATGTACATTTCCCTTTACAAGTGAATTGTTAGTAATAAAAATAAACATAAATTAATCCATGCATACTAACAGTTTCTTCAGAAGTAAACCATAGGGTCTTCAAAGAGAACCTGATTTTTTATGTGAAAAACCTAACTTTAAATTAATAGGATTCACATTTTTAAAAGTTTTACTGTAGCCTGTACAAATTTCAGAGCTGGTTAGTTAAGTAATTTAGTAGCTTATGGAGAACATTTTTATTAAAACAATTCCTGTCCATTCAGTCTGCGCAGAACTGGGCAAATCTTGTGCGATTACCGTTTCCCCTCCAGCTGAGTGGAATGGGAAACCTGCCCATTTCCTCACTTGGTATATTTAATTTGCAGGGGGAGTGGGGGGCACATCCCCCCCCTGTAAAAACATTAAAAAAAAAACCACACAAAAAACATTTGTTGTAGGTAAGTTGTTGAATCTTCGATGAATATTCATGCAGCCGGTGAATATACGTCCATGAATATTCATTCGAAATTCTAACACATCAGGAGCTATTAGCTGTTTGGCAGGGTTTTGGCGGGAGTTAGTACTGTTCACTAGGGGGTACTGTTATTATATATAGCTAATATAACGTCTGCGTGTTGTCATTTGGTATTACGAACGTCGACGTTGTGAGGTTTCAGTATTATCAGACTCGGTTTTAAACTCTCAGTATTTTGAAAAGTCAGTATTGTGGTATGGATATAATGAATTACGGCATTTTAAGTTTTCGATGTTTATGAAGTAGATCCATATATGTATTTATATACATGTGTGTGTGTTTTTATACACACACACATATATATATATATATATATATGGTTCTATCTGACTACGTCGACAAGTCAGAACGCCGACAGCGAGAACACCGACGCCAGAAGATCGAAAACGGAGAAGACCGACGGATCAAAACCCCGACGCTGAGAACATCGACATGGGAAAAGGCTGTGGATGTATGCGGTAGTGACGGACGGTAGGGTGCGAGTAAGGTAAGTGTGCGACTGTGATAGTTTGTGGGTTGGGGGCGGGTTAAGTGAGTTAGGGTTAGGGCGCGGGCTAGGTAAGTGTGCGACTGTGATAGTTTGTGGGTTAGGGGCGGGTTAAGTGAGTTAGGGTTGGGGCGCGGGCTAGGTAAGTGTGCGACTGTGATAGTTTGTGGGTTAGCGGGTTAAGTGAGTTAGGGTTAGGGCGCGGGCTAGGTAAGTGTGCGACTGTGATAGTTTGTGGGTTAGGGGCGGGTTAAGTGAGTTAGGGTTAGGGCGCGGGTTAGGTGAGTGTGCGATAGTGGCGGACCTTAGGGTTAGGGTTTGGGTTAAGGTTGTAGGTAGTTGTGTATGTGAGGTTTAGTGTTGGTTTGTAAGGATTTTGGTGTGCTTGTGTTGTGTGTGTGCTTTTGGACCGGCATTTGTTTTGTTTGTTGCTTGTCGGGATTATGGTGTGTCGGGCATGTGAGGTTTCGTGTTTGTGAAATGTCGGTTATGTGGTGTCGGTGATTTCGTTTTCGGCGTTTTGACTTGTCGACGTTGTAAGATAGATCCATATATATATATATACATATATATATATATATATATATATATATATATATATAATACTCGTATACGTATGCATACACACACACCGGCTCTGAGATATCTCAAAAGTGGGATGAGGGCGTATTCCTTAAACCAGAGAATTGTGTGATCTTGCACACCTTGAACTTCAGATATCAAAGTATAAATAAATTGAATGTTAAAATAGTAATCAAAAAGGATCAAAACTCAAAATAATGAAAAAATTAAATAATGAGTAAAACAAACTTTTTTTTTTTTTTTGCAGGGGGCAAGCCTTTATACTAATTATTTATACTAACTACAAGATCACACTACAAGGAAAGGACAAAGGACTCCTTTTAATTGCTGGTATTGCAGTTATTTGTTTTGGTACTGTTTTGCTTCTATTTTATTTTTTTCTCCCTCTCTTTAAACGACAGGGGTGAAATATTATAACTGGGCTTATAATAGGAGCAGTCATTGTAGGCAGCTGTATCCGTATATACCTTTGTGATGACCTCTCTTCCCTTTAGAAATCTTCTAGGCAGTTTTGCTGGTTCCAGGAAATGCGTTAAAATTTGAGAAGGGTTTTATCCCATTCACCGGGAAGCTGATATGTTCTTGTTTTTGTTGTTGCTTCTAGGTAGTTTAGTGGTGAAATCATTTAGTTAAATTTAGTGTGAAATATTTATTTTCTGTTGTAATCCATAGTTCTGAAATTTTACCATGAAGCTTCTAGCGTAGAAAGATTAATGTTTCGATCTCAAAATTCTGTCTGAAGGCAGACTTAATTTCTTTAGCCTGTTTTGGACAGCCCTTTCAGAATGAAGGAATCCCGTGTGGTGCAGGCAGTTTTGGCATATTATACTGAAGAGGAGCGGTTATGATAAAGTCTGGGATGAAATTAAGAAGCCGCTTGAATAGAAATGTTAGGTTTCTTGAAAGACCACTACAGTTTAAAAACTAAAAGAAGTCCTGCTACATGTTAATAAGTTAATAAGTAGTCTTGTTTTCTTGGAAAGACTGACTTTTATTACAATACTTTTGTGAGGGCACATCTGATGAGATTAATTCACTGATGTTCTTTGTGTTTCACTGTTGCAGTCATCACACTTGGGTTATCTGCCTGCAGGTAGCCCTCAGTCGGCCCAAATACCAGAGACGTAGTATTTCTGCGTCGGATGCTGTCGCTTCTTCCATGACGTCAGGTCGTCAGGGGTATAAAAACAGGCAGCCGATGCCATTATATCAGTCTTTCTTGCCGAGGAGGAGCCCGAAGCAGAAGCAGTTTCCAAGTGCCGGTTGGCCGCTACCTGAATTTTTAATTTTTTAGTTGAATAATCCTGAAGTCTTCTAAAGCTAAGTACTCCGTTGGGGATCCCTTTTTCCTGCTTTAACCGATGTCAGAAAAAAGTTAACAGTTGTCTTGCCTGTGGAAAGCAAATAGCTCACAGAGATTTTCATTCGTACTGCGTCACCTGTCTAGGCCCAGACAACGACATTCCTCGCTGTCAGTGTTGCGCCTTGTTTAACGCCCGAACCATTCGTCGTCAGTCTATCTTTGTTGCTAAATTCTTTCGCTCTCGATGTCCATATTTTGAAATGGTTCAGTAAGCCATCCGACTACCGATCTTCCGAAAAAACATAAAGATAAAGACAGAGACAATGCTTCCGTTAAGCTAGTCGCCAGTCCACCAGTACTCAGTGAGGCGCTTTTGCAGCCCCTGATGCCCGCCACTATGCATTATCAGTTCTCTGCACTTCCTTTTTGCTTGTCTACTGTGTCCATGGTATTCACAAAATGCCTGGCTCCAGCCATTGCATACTGCAGGTAACCACGACGTCCCTCGCTGTCGGTTTTGTGCCTTGTTTAATGCCTGAACCATTCGTCATTGGGCTATCTTTGTCACTTCAAACTTTGTCATTTCTTTCGCTCTCTATCTCCGTATTCAGAAATGGCTTTGGTAAGCCATCCAACTACCGATCGTCCGAAAAAACACAAAGATAAAGACAGAGACAGACCACATAGGTCCAAAACTGCCGACGTCAGCTTCCGTTAAGCTAGTTGCCAGTCCGCCGATACTCAATGAGGAGCTTTTGCAGCCCCTGATGCCCACCTCTGTGGATTCGCAGGTCACTGCTGAGACCCATTCGGAGTCCGGTATACTACGAGATTTTTCTTCGACTATGGAGCCAGCGGATGTCTCTACCTTTGATGGGTCCGGAGCCGCTGTGCAGGCACCTGCTTCTGAGGGAGCTTTTCGTCTTACCGATGTTCGAATCAAACCGACGACTTTTTTAACCAAAACTACTGAGTTTCTTAGGGCCAGAATATGCACTACACCTAGAAAACCGACCAAAGCAGATGCTCAGACACCCATGCCACAAAAACAAATGCTTAGAATGGCTGAAGACCTTATTACTCTGATTAGGGGAAACTGGGCTTCCCCAGCTAAGAGACAAAGACACCAGTCCCCTTCAGGTTCTACAGACCAGGAGTCTGATGACTCTGACCTTTCTGATTATGAAGACATGCCCTTGTCCGCCTATGAGGATTCAGATGCAGAGGAAACCATTCCCTCTGCCTCCCTGCCAGAGGATTTCTCTTTTGGTGAAACCTTTCATTCTTTGAGAGTATTTCCATTGGGAATGCCAAGACTATCCTCAGTCCAAAAAGAGGCTCAGAGAATTTTTAGAGTTGCCTCAGCACAGGCCTTTAGCTATATCCCCTGTCCTGGATGTTGTGGATGATGTTTTCATGGAATCCAGTCTTACTCCAGACACTTTACCTCCGGCCCCTAGGAAACCAGGCAGGTACTACAGAGTACCTGATTCTCACAAGTTTCTTTTCAAGAATCCTACTGCTGATCCAGAGATCATTTCCCAGGGACCTAAAGGTATTAAGGCTACTACAGCCAAAAATCCTATCCTTTCGGACAGGGATTCCAGAGCTTTGGACAAATGGGGTAAGAAGGTATATATCTCTGCAACTCTAGCTATCAGGGCAGTGAATTGCCAGTTTCACATGCTGAAATACCAGCAACATATTATGGAACGTATTAAACAAAAAGTGGTAATTTTTCCAGATTGTGCAGAAAATAAAGAATTGCAGGAGCTTATGCAGTATGCAAACCAAGTTAGTAAGCATACTTTGCAGTGTGGCTGTGATGCCTTGGAAGCATCTTGCAGAGCAGCAGTTACTGGCTCTGTACTGAGAAGACATGCTTGGCTGAAGGAGCAGGCCTTGCCAGATCATGTCAAATCTAAATTACTAGACACTCCTTTAAATAAGGACCATTTGTTTGGCACCAAAGCAGAAGTTGTTCTTAAAAAATATGGAAGAAAAGGCTAAATCTATGCAAACTGTTAAAGAATTCCTACATGTGCAGCCACCTATATTCAGTAGACATTGCCCTCCAAAACACTGGTCCTTTCCAGCCCTCTCCATGCCTTCCCAAACAAGACCCAGGGGAAACAAACCACCCAGACTACAGTCTCAGGGTATGCAGAGATCTAAGCAATGGAGCGCCCCCACCCCTAGAGCAGGGAGTGGTAAGCCACCTCCTTATGGAAAAAGCTCGCAATGACTTCTCAACTCTGCTTCCCAGCCCTGTCCAATTGCTTGTGCCCCTAGGAGGAAAACTTGCCCTTCATTCAAAAAACTGGATGTCCATCTCTCAGGACCGATGGGTCCTCAACATTGTAACCCAGGGGTACAACTTTTATTTCAATTCACTGCCGACCCCATGCAGGTTTCCAGACCTTCCTCCAAACCAGTGGGCAGAGGCTCAAAACAAAGTACTTTCCCTGCTCAATGTCAGAGCTATTCAGCCTGTTCCAGTAGAAGAGAGGGGTCAAGGAATCTACTTCAGACTATTCCTGGTACCCAGGAACGAGGGCTCTTGGCGCCCAATCCTGGATCTTTCAATTCTCAACACCTTCCTGGTGGTACCAAAATTCAAGATGCTTACCCTGCAACAGATTCTCCCTATGTTAGCCAAGGATGCCTAGTTAGTCACCCTAGACATAAAAGAAGCCTATCTGCACATCCCCATAAGGGAGTCATGCAGGAAATATCTAAGTTTCAGGGCAGGGTCTGTGCATTATCAGTTCTCTGCACTTCCCTTTTGCTTATCTACTGCGCCCAGGGTATTCACAAAATGCCTGGCTCCAGCCGTTGCATACTGCAGGCAGAGAAATATCTTAATTTACCCGTACTTGGACGACTGCCTGATTCAGGCAGACAGTCGGGAGTTTTGCTTCAGCACCTGACATTTGTAAAAAGCCTTCTAACTTCATTGGGGTACACCATCAACAAAAAGAAATCACAACTGGTACCCAGTCATAAGATTGTATTCCTGGGAGCAAGCTTGGACACAACTTTCCAGATGGCATTCCTCACTTCAGAAAAACAGGTCTGTCTTAGGTTCGTAGGTAGGTACTAGGCTATCTACCCGAGGGCATTTATAAGCCTAGCCAGGGTGTGTCAGCTTTCGCCGCCCCATTGATTAATTAACTGAGCCTCTGCCAAGAAGAGCCAATGAAGTGATCCCAGGGGTGTATTTTCTGTTACCCATCCACTCGTCAAGGTTTCTCTTGAAGAGTGTTAGTGAGGGGCTTTGCCTAATGTAGTTAGGAATTTTGTTCCAAAGCGTGGGGAGTCTCTGTGACAGGAATCTATCCCTCCAGCATGTTCTATTTATTGTTGTGACGAGGTTTAGCTCACTCGAGCGAGTGGCTCGCAATGACTTGGATTTCTTTAGGTGGAGCATGTCCATCAATTCTGAGTTGGACATGGCTTTGTAAGTAAGGCAGAGATCACTTCTGAGTAAGCGATATGCCACTGAGTACAGCTGGAGATTTTCCAGTCGGGCTGCATAGGACATATGTTTGAGACCAGTAATCCTCTTGCTAAGGTACTTTTGTGGTCTTTCCAGCTGTTGGAAGTGTCTTGTGAGGTACATCCCAAATGGGGCATTGTACTCTGATGGGTCTGATGAGTGACGAGTAGAGGGGCACTATAACCTCTTTATTTCTAGATGTGAACCCTTTAGTAATTAGATGGGCTACATAGAAGGATTTCCTAACTTACTTTGGCAATGTGATTGTCAAAGGAGAGATTACTATCTAACTGGGTCCCCAGATCTCTTATTACCTCTTCTGTATTAAGGGGGCTGCCACCTATGTGGTAATTCATGGGTGTTTTGTTTTACCCAAATGGGATGACTATGCATTTTTTGGCATTTAGCTTGAGACCATGACTTTGACACCAGGTGTCCGTCTCAGTAAGGCCCTTTTAGAGAATGTCTGTGTCAGCTGGTGAGTCAATTATGGCTCCCAGTTTGCAGTCATCGGCGAACTTAGTTAGCCATAGTCCTCCTGTGTTTGCCTGTACTTCTGAGAAGTATATGCCGAACAGTAGGGGTCCCAGGAACAAGCCTTGTGGGACACCGCTTGTGACTGGTTTAGAGTTGGACCAGGAGCCCACTATTCTTACCGTGTGAGTTCTGTCTGTAAGCCAGTTGGCAACCCATCTCGTGACGTAGGGGTTTATGTTCAGTCTGGTGAGTTTTTCTATAATTCCCGAGTGTGGAATGGTGTCAAAAGCCTTGGCGAGGTCAAGGTAGGCTGTGTGAAATACCTTCCCCTCATCTATGGCCATGGTGACTGTCTCGAAGAAGTCAACCCGGTTTAGTAGGCATGATCTGCCCTTAACTCATTCCCTCCAGTGCAGCTCTTTGGAATGTGTACCTTTAACTCCCAGTGGGTGTGGCTTCTGCCTTTAAAAATGAAGTCATCACCTTAGAGTTCTAACAAATAGTCATTGACAGAGGTGATACAGCAATACAATTGTGCTTGCCATCATGTATGCTTCAAGATAAAACATTCTGATACTTTGTATGTAGCATGGTTTTGGAATTATTAATGCAAATATCATAAGGCAATATTTGATGCCTAGAGGTGCAGTAGGAGGTAACTGCAGAAACGCCTGGAGAAGTCACTCTGCTGTAATGAGTTAACAAAGCCGAACTGGGTCAGGTCAAGTGTTTGGAGGTTCCCATTGTCTTTGTTAATGAGTTCCATGATGATGCGCTCTCTAGCCTTGCAGACCAGGCTAGTCAGGCTTATGGGGCGATAGTTACCAGGGTCAGTTGTGGCCCCTCCTTTGTGGAGCGGAATAACCGTTGCTGTGCGCCATTCTGTGGGCACGTAGCCTGTAGAGAGGCTGAGGTTGAACAGTGCGTTTAGGTGGGGGTTAGTTTGTTCTGTAGTTCGTGCAAGACGCAGCCTGGGACACCATCTGGCCCCATTGACACTGTGCTTTTGGCTTTTGAAAGGGCTGTTTTCACCTGTGCTTTTGTGATTTCTGGACTACACTTTTCCGGTATTGTTGTGGGCCCTTTTGGGGGTGAGAGGGGGATGAGGTTTGCACTGATTCTATCTGCCAGGATGTTGGCAATATCAGTGGGTTCAGTATATTTTGTGCTATTTTGCACTAGCTCAGAGCATATCTGCGAGTTGCCACTTAGATTCTTGACATAACTAAAGAAGGCTTTGTGGTTATCTTTCGAATCCTTGGCTATTTTTCTTTCAAAGTTAGCCTTAGAGGATTTTATGAGGGACCTTAGTTTCTTACTGATACTGATCAGGTCTCTCCTTGGGATTTGCTTTTTTTCTGAACTAGTTTCCTCCTCCTCCTATTGTATAGCCTGTTTATGGCAAGGGTTCACCAGACTGGTTTCCTTCTCTTAGGGGAGTGAGTCTTGGTTTTGCTAGGGATGGCATGATCCATGCATCCTTGTAGGTGCTCATAGAGTGCATTTGTAAAGGTTTCTGCATCTTGGGCAGCGTTATCCTTTAGTGTGGGGGCTGTGAAACTTACCACCTCTGTCTTAAGTAAGGTGAAGTTTGCTTTAGAAAAGTTTTTTACTGTGGTTTCCTTAGTTGGGGGTGGTGGTAGGGTATGGACATCCAGAGTGTTTAGTTTATGGTCTGATCTAACCAGTGATGGGTTGACCTCTGGTGTGGAACACCTGTCGCCCATGTTGGTGATGACCTGGTCCAATATGTTTTCACCTCTGGTAGGGGAGTTTACTAGCTGATCCAGGGCATTTGAGTTGATAAATTCCAGGAAGCGCTGGACCTGGGAGTTTGTACTTGAGTAGTTTTCCCAGTTAATGGTAAGGTAATTGAAATCGCCCAGTATCAGGGTGTTCGGTAGGACCTTCATGTTTTCTAGTGTCTCCAGAAAGGCGGAGTGCTGGTCCTGAGTCATGGAGGGTGATCTGTAGCAGACCACAATTTGCATTGCAGATTTGCCTGATGTTAGTTGCACATGGATGATCTCGGAGGTATCATGCTGCGCCACTAACCTGGAGGTGTAGGTATCCTTGATGTATGGATACACACCCTCCTTTTGTGTTTCGGTCCATGTTCTGTGGCCAAAATGTGTGGTATGAGTTGTAGCCCGGTAGTACTGGGGTGCTGTGTGGAGCCTTGAACCAGGTTTTAGTTACTGCACAGATGTCGACGTTCTCCATACTGAGGAGTGCTTCCAGCACATGCATTTTGAGATTTAAACTCTTGCCGTTGAGTAGCATAACCCTCATTTTTTTATTTGTGCTGTTTATGGAGGTGGGTTTGACTTTACTTTTGAGCCTTGCTTAAAAAAGGCACTATGGGGGCAGCAAGAGCCTTGGCCAGTATTTGAAAGCCTAGGAGTGACAGGTGCAAGCTGTTTCTTGTGAAGCAATGAGGCCTTTTGAGCATGTCATCCCAGGCTGACAGACACTGGATCCCCTTTGAATGACACCAGAATCTTAGCCAATTGTTGAAATTGATCATTTTTTCTTTATACTGCGGTATCATTCTTGGCGAGGGCAGGATGCTATTCCGGGTCAGGGTCATACCCGCCTGTGCTACATGATCAGAGAGCTCTTTCATGTCTCTTTTCATGTAATCCAGGGAGGTACGTCTCGGGTCATTCACACCAACATGAACAATGACAGCGTCATATTTGTACTTGTTCTGGAGTGACCCGAGTGCTTGTGTTATGTGGCGGATTCTGTAACAGTAACCTTCTCCTTGTCCAGCCTAGTGAGTGGGACGTCAGTGTGCCTGACTATAGAGTCGCCTATTACTAGTGTGTTAGGTATGTTATTTCGCCTTAAGGGATGTAATTGTGCGGCACACTGATTTTGTGTTTTATATGTTGTCTGGTTTGTGACGGGAGGTGCAGGTTTTTTGGGTGTCTGCTTTGGAGGTCTGTGATGCTTTTACAGGTTTTTATTTAGAACCTCCAAGTATGATTTTGTGTATTTAAGTGTATTTTTTGCCAGTGCTGGTTTAGTATGTCTAAGTGAGGCTGGATGTGTGGTGCAAGTGTTAACCTTCGCCTCATGACTGCTTCTGACAGACTGCTTCAAACAGATGGCCACCAGGACCCATCTATCTGCAAGAAAAATACTGCAAGCCCTAGGGTTCATGGCCTCATGTATTCTGCTAATTCCATATGCAAGACTGCATATGAGGAAACTTCAGTGATACTTAAAAAGTCTTTGGTGCCAACATTCTCAGGACCTGGAAACAGTCATTCCTGTTATACCTTGTCTAAGGACAGAGTTCCTTTGGTGGGCAGAAGCATGCAACCACAACAAGGGACTGCATTTTACTCAATCCCATGCCACCCAGACGCTAACCACAGACACATCAGATTATGCTTGGGGGCTCACTTGGCGGGCAAATGTATTCAGGGCCACTGGAGCCCAAGGCAAATTCTTCTGCACATCAGTCAAAAAGAGATGCTAGCTGTACAGAATGCCTGACAGCTTTCAGGTACCTACTCTTTCCAGGACAAATGCTGATAAAAACCGACAAAACCACAGTTATGTGGTACATCAACAAGCAAGGGGGAACCCATTCTTACCCACTCTGCAGGTTAGCCATGGCCATGTGGAACATGGTCTTGGACAACCAAGTTCATCTACAAGCTCAATTCCTGCCAGGCAAACAAAATTCACTGGCAGATGACTTGAGCAGAAATATCCTAGACTCACACGAGTGGAAATTGGAGCCCAGCACCTTCAACCTTTTGATCCAGAAATGGGTGACCCCAGAGGTGGATCTCATTGCCTCCCCCGACAACCACCAGTTAAGCAAATTCTGCACCAGGAACCCTCACAGCAGGGCCTGGAAGGTGGATGCCCTATCCTTTCTATGGGAAAACCTCTCAATCTATGCCTTTCCTCATAAGTCCCTTATCTCAAGAGTATTACTCAAGCTAAAACAAGACAGGCCAAGGACAATTCTGGTTGCCCCGGTCTAGTCACGCCAGCACTGGTACCCACTCCTGTGCAGCCTGACAACAGTGCCACCCTGGCACCTACACCAGACCCCAAATCTGCTTTCTCAGCAGGAGGGACAGATTTTGCATCCACAATTGCAACCCCTAAATCTTGCATCCTGGCTTATTCCTTAAATACCTCACCGGCAACCCTAAGCAAGCAAGTGCTGGATGTCATCCTTGAAAGCCAGAAGGCCCAGTATTAGGAAATCCTATGTTGAAAAGTGGAAAAGGTATTGTTCTTGGACTCGGTCTAAAGGAAAGGACACAGCACTGCCCTCCTTACCTCTAATCCTGGATTACCTAGCAGAACTACTACATGGAGGCCTATCCTTCTCCACTATTAAGAACCATGCCTCTGCCATTTCGGCTCATTACAATACTGAGCCACCTCTATTCTCTCACCCTCTCATCAAACAGTTCCTGAGAGGGCAAACAACTTAAGGCCACCAAGGAGAGCACCCACCCCCGCTTGGGACCTTAACTTTGCTCTGGAAAAGCTCACATTTCCCCCTTTTGAACCTGCTGCTTCAGCAGAGTTAAAATTCCTCTCTCTGAAAACAGCCTTGCTTCTAGCCATCACTTCAGCTAGAAGAGTGTCTGAGTTACAAGCACTGATAGCTTTGGAACCATTCATTATTTTCCATGCTGACAGGGTTTCCCTCAGGACTTAACCCTTCCTTTATGCCTAAAGTGGTGTCCAGTGTGGCTCTCAACCAATCCATCCATTTGCCAACCTTCTTCCCTAATCCTCAAAATAAAGGGGAAAGGATCCTGCACTCTTTGGATGTGCACCAACAGCTCAGGTTCTACCTTGATAGGACTAAGCCTTTCAGAAAATCTGACCAGCTGCTAGTCAGCTTTGCAACAGGGGCAGAGGGCAAGGCCATTTGAAAGCAAACCATTTACAAATGGATAGCACACTGCATCCATTTCTGCTACAAGCACCATGGAAAACCAACCCCTCAGGGGGTCAGAACACATTCCACTAGAGCTACATCTACCTCTACAGCATTTCTCAGGGGAGTCCCTACAAGGGACATCCTGGAAGCTTCTACCTGGAGTTCTGTACACACCTTCACCAAGCATTACCACCTGGCTGTGTTTTCCAAATCCAGGGCAGGATTTGCTACAGCAGTCTTGCAAGGCCTACTAGCCAGCCGTAACTCTTCTTGACTGCCTCCACCCTTCCTCAGCTTTGGGAATCAACCCACGTGTGATGACTGCAACAGTAAAACATGAAGAAACATAGTACAGCTGTGTACACTTACCATAAATGTAGATGTTCGAGTGTATTCACTGTTGCAGTCCTGGTTTCCCTCCCTCCAGCCCCCTGGTTTTCTCTATCTCTGTATCTTTCCTCTCTATGGCTATTCCTACTGGTACTGGTATTTACTTTTTACTGGTGGTGTTTTCCCCACCATATACTAGCTCCCTATTTGGGGGCTCCTGACATTTGCGGCAAGAAAAACTGATGTAATGGCGTCGGCTGCCTGTTTTTATACCCGTGACGTCATGGAAGACGCAGCAGCATGTGACACAGAAATACTAAGTCTCTGGTATTCTGGCCGACTGAGGGCTACCTGCAGGCAGATAACCCAAGTGTGATGACTGCAACAGTGAATACACTCGAACATCTACATTTATGGTAAGTGTACACCAACTGTACTTTGTCTCTCTTGTCAGATCTTAATTCCATTCACTTAGACTAGAAGCAGTGAAAAATACCGATAAATGTGAGAACCCTCACTGCATACCTCTCAACCTCCTAGGGTAAGAAATCTGGACAAAGCCAATAGCCAGACATAATATGGTGATAAAGCCACAAAAATAGGGACAGTTTTTAGTTATTGGTCTTATAAGCTTAGCAAGTTGCTAGAATAACAGGTTTTGTGTTACTATACATGATCTGAGTGATATGATTCTGAAACTCAAATTTTTGTCATTATCCTGTTTCATCCCCAGTGATTTGCCAGATAACTACATATTTTATGAGGAACAGCCCAAAAATATGAGGCAAAAATTTGGGCATTCTTCAAATATTTGGGCAGTTGAGAGGTATGACAATGCAACGGTGAATGTGTGTGTGTGTCATAGCTCTCAACCTCTTAGCACAATAAATATGGACATAGCCTTAATTAATGGGGGAGACAAAGGCCCAAAAAAGGAGATAATTTTAAATATTGCTCTTATAAACTTAGAAAGTTGCTAGAATAAAGGGGGCTTTGTCTTACCACACATTTTCCAAGGGATATGATGTCTGAAAGTCAAATTTCTGTCATTATGTTATTATTTCATTCCTCTGCGATTTGCCAGAAAACTACATGTATGAGAAACAGACCAAAAATATGAGGGAAAAATGTGGTCATTCTACAAAATTCTGGGCAGTTGAGAGGTATAACAAGGGCGAGTGTGTGTGTTGAGTGTGTGTGTGTGTGTCGTGGTTGAAAGACCATGGCCATGGTCAAGGTATGCTTTTTGCCCAGTGCAAAAGTAAGGTGTTCCACATTTTGACTGTTTGTTGCACATTGTTATGGTCTGTGTTCCACATGGCCTCTTAGCAGGTTGAGGCCTCTGTTTTGGTGCACAACTCTGGCCATCTTTCTGCTGGTTACTGTTAATGATGTCCCTGCCTACCCACCTTCTGGAGCTTACCTCTGCTGTCCTTTATTGAGCTGTTGATGCAGTGATGCCCTTCTGCACAGTGCTGATGACCTTTTTCTATGAATCCTGCTCCTGGTAATTTATAGAATTAACGAGTTTTGCACAAGAATGCACATTGCTCAAAAATAGCATTGATGTTTTTTTTTTTTTTTATTTGTTTGCATAGCTGCATGTTAAAGTATGCAGTATGGGTTTTTGAATGCTTGCTTTTTGGAAAGCTATTCCTTTGATCAGTTTGTAAAAGACTGCTTCATGTATCTGCTTTGTTATTATAATATTGTAACAGTACCCTTGTTTAAAAAAAAATCAGGCTCATTTATTTTCTGCTTTTTTTGTAGCATTCACATCTGAGATCAGCGCAGATGAATCGAGCAGCGATGAGAGTACTGACAAGCCATGTTCTTCAGTAAGAAAGAGACGACTTAGGAGTAGTGTAGAGTCTAGCACTGAAACAGAGGTGAGACCAGATGGTGAACATGAAGTACAGCAACAGCGACAACAGCAGGGTCAATTTAGTAGCACTCTGAACAAGTGCATTTTAATTGCCCTGGTGGTTGCAATCAGCATGGGATTCGGGCATTTTTATGGTAAGTTTCTTATATCTGGTTGCTAATTTTTATCCCAGGCATTTATTCTTTCCATCTCTTAAAGTGTGTGACAAAGTTGTATCATTTATTAGTTTGCATGTATGTACAGATGCAACAGTTTATCTAAAGAAAATGGTCACTTGTTTAGTGTCTAGTTTAAGTTCAGTCTTGCATTTATTTTCTCCCATTTTATGCTATATGCTATGACTTTTGTTTTTATGAACATAATTTTGCTTAAGAATGATGCAGAAATGATGTGGTTCATTTCATAAGATTAAGAACTGTCGTTATTTCAGGTATTACAGTCAACAGAAAAGTTTGTCTGCTGTTTTACTTAGCTGTTTCCACTACCTGTGTGTCATGTCTGCATTATGAAGGGGTGTGCACATTGACATTGGTGAAGCAATTTTATGAGGAAACGTATGCATGTGTTGTGATTATTTTCTTGATATCAGGTTATTTATTTCTGTGACCTGCATTTCAGTGCCACTCAGTCTTCACTGGGTATTTTCTGCAAATCATCAGAAAATAGCCTATTTTGTTTGATTGTTTATTAACTAGGTGGATGGAGTGGTCCAGGGACCCTTTTCAGCTATGACTGGAGCCAGGAAGGCAAAGACAGGTTGTCGATGTATATGCTAAATATTTACAGAACATATATATACATAGCTGTTACCTGCTGATGCCATAGTGTTTGAAATACTTAAAGGTTATGTAAAACAGTTAATGTTGTTTGCAGTAGTAATGGAGATGCTTTGTTCGCAAAGGTAAACGTGTATTTGCAGTGTCTATATAGTCTGTTTACAGTACAGTTAACTGCATACCACAAGACTTTAAACATAAGTGAAACGCCTACTGATATGGTTCTTCTTTGATCTATATTAGCTTATCCAGTCTTTTGGAAGCAGTTAAACCTTATGTATTTCAAATATGTACTTACTTTGTTCCTAACTGTGGGATATGTCCCGTAGTTTGACTTCTAGAGGAAAGGTGACAAAGGCTATTTTGGTGTCAGCTCTTTCACCAGTTGCAAAGTTGAATGAAGGCCTAATAAGTGAGACCTTAATGACTTTTTTGGGGTTCTTGTGGCTAGTTTGGCAGCAACAAACTGGGTGAGGGAGACTCTAAGAATAGTAATTTAAAAGATCCGATTCATCCAGTCTTTCCAATTTGAAATATGGGTCCTCAAGCCTATGCTCACATCCGATCTGGCAAATTCAGTTCTCTAGCCTCAAGCCTTTCAAAATGTTCCCTTCCCATAATGCCATGGTCCCCTGACCTGCTCAGATCCCGTTTGCCACCTTCAGAAGGTGCAGAAAGATCTCTAGGTAAGTGCTGTACTTCTTATTTGTACTGCTTTTTTCTGGACTGTAGATTGTCATTTTTTGTATAAAAATTTATTGCAACCACATGCAAAATAGTTAATGGTATACAGTCCTTAGCATTCACATTAAACAAAAGGAGGATAAATCATAACAAAAAAGAAGTATCCCAACGATTTATCTCACTAGCATCAAATTAAAAAACATTTAAATTTGATAAATTTTTATTTTTTCTTAAAAATCTTACCATAGCAGAGCAGCCCTTATTTTGTATCAAAACAAACCATTTTACCTCTCTGGGGTAGTTCTAAATAATTCATCCTAATGTTTCCATTTAATATAGGCTAAAACCTGAGCCTTACAAGATGAAGACATTACTTCACAAGATCTTAACTCGTCCATAATACTAATGATCTGAATTTTATCAGGTGGGGTAGCCATCTTCCATGCCTGCACAATAGCTTTCTTACCAGCTAGGATGTGGGTATGCAGTAGATGAGTGTTCTTTAGAATACAGCTGCTCCATTGACCTGTAACCCAAGAGAAGGGCTGGTAAGATTTGTTTTATTGTTGGATGCAACTTATTACATAGATACCGAAGTTCATCCCCAAATTGAAGTAAACTAGGACCTTGCCAAAAAATATTATTCCAGTCCCTAAACTATCTGTACGAATACCACATCTCCTAACATAACGGGGACATTCTGAAATCCAGGAGGACCTGCCTAGTGTATAAAAGTATTTAAACCAACATTGCCATCCAAAAAAGTGAAAACTCCTGGATTTTGTGGCATAAACTGATTTCAGCAACACTTTTGTCCAGATAACCTGGAGGAATAGAAACTACTAGGTTTGTCTCCCAGGACATGTCATTAATAATTTGTAGCATCTAGAGATACAGCCATTTTTTATTTCTTGTTCTTCCCTGCTTCTTACCGCCATTGAACCCATAATGGCCAGTGTTCTCTTAGATTCTCACATCTCCCTTTGTGTAACCTGTTTCAGAATTATTACATAAAATTGCTCCAGCAGATTAACGATCCCCAACTCCTGTCTAGCCTCAAGATATGTAATATTGTTACTTCCAGTTCTTAGCTGATCCCAAAATAATAGCCTAGTAGTATGGACCCCAACATCTTGTTAACCTTTCAGGGCAGAGATCTTCTACCCAGGTCCTAGTATTAGTAAGTTCAAAACTCCACTGAAACAGCTTTACAAATTCAGGTGATTCAGCACTTGTAGATCTGCTTCTGCCACGAGACTTAACTAAAAGTTTCCTATCAAAAGCCATTTTTCAAGCATGGAACACCTCTCTGCTGAGGAAGATGAATCAAATAACCCATACAGTAACTGCAGTCTAGCTGCTTTAGTGTATAGCTCGGAGAGGGGAAAAGAAAGGCCTATGCCTTTATACAAGAAATGATTATCTTTCCAATTAGAACAAATCCCAGACTCGCATCTCCAACTCATCATGATAGATCTGTGATCCAAAAGCTCAATAAGGAGAATTTCTGGGGATTCAGACTAATAACTGTGCTCCTTTTTGATCATTTCCTTATCCCTTTGTAGAGCTTTATTCTCCTGTAACTGCCTTGGCTGCTGTGTGTCCTTGGTCGCAGAGGGTTAGAGCTTTTCTCTCTACCTTCTTTCCCATACTAAGGGACCTGCTTGATCTTTCAAGACCCCTCCCTGCTTTTTTGTTACAACCATCCCAACGTCCAGCCAAGGAAACCTGTTGCCCATGCACATATATTATGCTCCCAGCTTACATAAGGACTAAGAGACTCTCTACCTTCTTTCCCATACTAAGGGACCTGCTTGATCTTTCAAGACCCCTCCCTGCTTTTTTGTTACAACCATCCCAACGTCCAGCCAAGGAAACCTGTTGCCCATGCACATATATTGTGCTCCCAGCTTCCATAAGGACTAAGAAACTCTCTACCTTCTTTCCCATACTAAGGGACCTGCTTGATCTTTCAAGACCCCTCCCTGCTTTTTTGTTACAACCATCCTAACGTCCAGCCAAGGAAACCTGTTGCCCATGCACATATATTGTGCTCCCAGCTTCCATAAGGACTAAGAAACTCTCTACCTTCTTTCCCATACTAAGGGACCTGCTTGATCTTTCAAGACCCTCCCTGCTTTTTTGTTACAACCATCCCAACGTCCAGCCAAGGAAACCTGTTGCCCATGCACATATATTGTGCTCCCAGCTTCCATAAGGACTAAGAAACTCTCTACCTTATTTCCCATACTAAGGGACCTGCTTGATCTTTCAAGACCCCTCCCTGCTTTTTTGTTACAACCATCCTAACGTCCAGCCAAGGAAACCTGTTGCTCATGCACATATATTGTGCTCCCAGCTTCCATAAGGACTAAGAAACTCTGTACCTTCTTTCCCATACTAAGGGACCTGCTTGATCTTTCAAGACCCCTCCCTGCTTTTTTATTACAACCATCCCAACGTCCAGCCAAGGAAACCTGTTGCCCATGCACATATATTGTGCTCCCAGCTTCCATAAGGACTAAGAAACTCTCTACCTTCTTTCCCATACTAAGGGACCTGCTTGATCTTTCAAGACCCCTCCCTGCTTTTTTGTTACAACCATCCCAACGTCCAGCCAAGGAAACCTGTTGCCCATGCACATATATTGTGCTCCCAGCTTCCATAAGGACTAAGAAAGTATGTTCCACCTTGGACCTATCTATTAAACTACATTATATATTTATTTAGAACTACCTAGCAACTAGAATATCTAAGCTAGTGAGCGGGGAAACCAGCAGCAAATATTTTTCTCCACTACACCCCAATAGCAAGTTGCTTCTTTTCACCCCCTTACCTACATTTATCTGCAACTCCTCTCTCTAGCTGTATCTAATACTATTACCTTCGTCCACCGTAATTTCTGCCCACTAGGGGGTACCAATTTCCTATCTAGAGTTACACCTTGTACTCTGCATTCCCTACTATCTGTTCTTAATACTTTTATAGCTCTTACCCCTTGACGAGCTGGAACTCCTCTTGCTACTAGGACCTATCCCTCTCACCACTATCCAGCTGTACTCTGTTTTCTTCTCTTTATTCCACTATCACTCACTACCTCTCTCCTGCATTACTACACTCTACTCACCCAGTGACACCTCAGGAGTCTGCGGCTCCCTGATTGTCTCTGTAGACTCTCTCTTGCCTGCTTTAACCCGCTCCGTTGCCCCTCTGCTCACGCCTCCCTACCCTACCCCCAATTCCCACCCACCCCAGGGTCCTACCTTTATACTTACCAAGCCACTCCTGCCATTCCTATCAAATCATCTTTCACCACTCTGTACAAACCTACCACTTATACAACCACTCACATACTAATAATCTCCCTCCAATACCTCTTTCACACCCATTTAGTCCACACCCTCATTAATTCCAACCTCCTAATTTCCTACTATAATTTATCACCTCCTTCACCATGACCTTTACTTATACACTCATTTACATAAAACTGCCACTCCTCCTTTTACTACTATCTATCCTCTCTATTCCCTATACTCTCACTTACTACGAAAACCTACAATTCTCATCTTCTCACCAATCCCTTAAACAAACATTAATAATAAATCTTGAAATCCGTAGCCATTCTAACATAACATCCTCCTCATCCTATCTATCACCTAAATACCACAGAGTAGCTCATTTTACATTTACACATTTTAGGAAAGCACAACTTAACTACACTAAAACCACTGAAACATCCATATAGTCCTCACAAATATCCACTCCTTCATGGGGACATTGATCCCAACCCAGGACCCTATAACAACACCATAACACAACTCTCACCCCCCTTTCACTCCCAGTAATTCACTACTTATAGCTCATCTCAATATAAGAAGTGTTAACAATAAAGTAAGCTAACTGCACGCTCTACTAGATACTCACTCTTTTGATATCCTATGCTTAACTGAAACCTGGCGTAAACCCGTTACAAAAGACAATGAAATACTCCCACCTGGATATAACATCCTGTGGTTAGATCGAACTACCAAAAAGGGTGGTGGGGTAGCAATACTGCACAAATCTGATTTACAGGTCTCATCCATACAGGTACAACCCCTTCTAGAAACCAATGTGGAAATTCTTATTGCCAAACTCCAGCTCAATAATACTAAATCTATTAATATAATATGCTCCTACCTACCCCCAGGCAGAAACATTAGCATCATAGAAAGTATCCTCTGCTGGCTTTCTACATCCTTCCCTCAAGAAACCATAGTACTCAGTGATTTTAATATAGACTGGAACTCCTGTACCACTTTAGAACCCACAACCCATATAAACCTCTATGGTTTCTCTCAGACTATTACCACCCCCACTAGGATCCATAAACCCACAGGAAAAGAAAGTGTATTAGACTGGATCTTAAACTGCCACTCTCTCTCTTACAAAGTAAGTGTCCTTCCTGATGATATTAGTGACCACTCACTAACCTACCTATGCAGACAAAAATCCCATATTCCAAATCAACCTACCTTTAAAATCACCCGCAACAAAAAAAATTTAATCCAGTCAATTTTCAAACTGAGCTTCAAGCCTGTGACTGGTCACCCTTAAGGCACCTGCCAATTGACAAAGCAGTATCCCATTTTAACTCCACATTCCTACAAATTTTAGAATTCCATGCCCCCTCACGCTCCATAAGAACTAGATGCAAAGCAGCCCCATGGCTCACTAAAGACACCAGACAACAAATCCTACAAAGAAACAAAATCTGGTCCAAATGGAGAAACACCAAAGACCCAGTTGATCAGCAACACTTTAGACAACTAAGAAATGCAACCAAAAAATCTATACTTCAGGATAAAAAAACATTATTTCTTCAGACTCCCAACAAAATCACCATAGTCATCCCAAAAGCTTCTGGTCAGGCATAAATAAACTCTTATATCCAGGACTCTCTAAAACACCAACCCCATCTGGTCTCTCCCAGAACTCTCCAAATGAGATTGCTAATACTTTTAACAGCTTTTTTACTGAAACTATCCAATCTCTAGCAAACTCCCTACCACCTCTCAGCCCTACCCAGTCACCCTCCCCCACTACCTTACCACCTACCTTTTACTTAAAACCTATTCCCACAGCCGTCCTCTATACTCTGCTTCATAAGCTCAAACCCTGTACCCCCTCAGCCGATCTCCTACCACCTGAATACCTTCAAACTGCTGCTAAAGCTCTTGCCTGCCCCATCTCTATTCTTATTAATAGAACCATAACTGAAGGCTCTACTCCTTCACTATGGAAAATCTCTCATATAATCCCACTTCATAAAGGAGGGAACTCAGCTGAACTCTCTAAACTTCCGGCCCATAGCCCTACTATCACCATTAGCCAAAATTATGGAAAATGTATCCACCAATAAATTCTTGACCACATTCTCCAATATAACCTCCTAGCTGACTGTCAACATGGTTTTAGACCATTCCACAGTACCACTACTGCTCTCCTATCCTTTACAGACTGTATTAATAAACATTGTAACAATAACATGCTCTCCTCTGCGCTATTCATTGATCTCTCAAAAGCTTTTGATATGGTCAACCATCAATTATTACTCAATACACTCACCTCATTCTCACTTGACACACAGGCATTACAGTGGTTCAAGTCCTATATGCACAATAGACAGCAAGCTGTTCTTTGGGATAATAATCTATCCAAGCATCTCCCTGTTACCCTTGGAGTCCCACAGGGATCTATCCTGGGACCTCTACTATTCTCCATATTCATTAACGACCTTTCTACTAATCTACCTCTTCCTACCTGCATATAATACGCAGACGACTCCACTTTGATTTGTAAAGCAACAACCTTATCTGAACTCCAGGCCACCACCCAATCAGTATTCAACCATGTTGAAAACTGGTTCCAACAACATCATCTCCTCCTTAATGCCAAAAAAAACAAGCTATTATTATTTACTCCAACTAACAAATCCACCCCACTAGATTTCTCTATTACCTCCATTGATGGTACAATCATAGCTCCTGACCCAACTACAAAACTCTTAGGTGTATTGATTGACCACAACCTCAACTTTGATGCTCATATTAATGCCACCATCAAAACTGTAAACAGAAAACTTGGATCCTTATATAGAATAAAACCTTTTCTTACACCAGAAGCCAGAACTACTATTGCCCAGACCCATCTGATCTCCACCCTCTTCTATGCCTCGCCAGTTTATACGAATCTTTCCAAAAGCAACCTAAACAAACTGTCTACTTCGTATAACAATATTGCCAGGTTTGCTACTGGGTCCTCATTTAGAACACATCACTGTCTAAACCTAAAACTTCTAGGATGGCTGGAACTAAATAACCAGCTAAAATTTCAACAACTCTCCATTACTCCTAAAATACTATATCAACCTAGTAAGACTCCTATTCTCAGTAGCCTTATCTCCCCCTACACAAACCTTTCTAACCTTCGCTCAGCAAATAAACTACTGGTTACCTCCCTGAAATCCCACAACAAGGCAGGTGATTCTCTTTTCTCTAATTCTGTGGGGAAGGTTTGGAACATACTTCCCACTAATCTTACATCTCTTTCATCATTACCTCTCTTTAAAAATCAACTAAGAATTCACTTAAAATCACAATGGCTTTGTCCTTGTACTAACCCAGACTAACCCCCCCACCATTACCTTTTCTACATCTCTCCTCCTTACCCACTTTGAAGTATAACAGCAATTCCTCGCTCTTCCCCTTCCTAGTATCTTATTCCCAACATGCTATCACTGGGCATGCTCCTTACTACTTATTCATTCCTCTGTGAACTCTTATCTTCCCACCACATACATAAACCTTTCTATTTCTTCCACTTTGACTTTAATTACTTCCACTTGTACTTACCCTCCAGATTTTTTCTCCTACTTCCCTGTCCTCTAAAATTTCACCACCTACCCTGTGTTTTACACCTGACATTACCTTTTTATTGACCTTTCATAACCTTTTTATAGCATTTTTAAAGACACATTCTTACCCTATATACAAACATTGAATGATCTATCCCTTTCTCTTGGTCAAAATACTGCATTCTACCTTATTAACCTACTTCTCACATTCTGTTTATTTTTAGTTTCTATATAACCTAAGCTGATGGAGAAATTTTTATTTACTTTACATATTACATGTATCCTTTTTTGTATTGTCTTGATTTTATCTAGTTTAAAAGCGGAGCTTTTCTCCCCGGGCCTCTACTGAAAATGGACATATATCCAGCTGGACTAGCCCGGTCAACAAATGTAAAATAAATAAAATAAATAAATAACATGGGAGCAACATGTGAAAGCCAAAGGACTTCTCCCTTCCTTCTGTTGTAGTATAGTGAAGACATCTGTTATACCCATGTAGTCTAAATACCTTTTTGCTCTTAGGCCTCCCTACCAGAAGGAGGGAGATTGACCCAGGTCATGCCTGAGCCTCAGATCTAGAAAATAACATATTCCAACCCCCCCCCCAAATTATTACCCCATTCCCAAAACTAACCACCTCCCTCAATAAAAAGAACAGTTCCCCTTTAGCTGTACCTGACAGAAAATAGTGATTAACCAACATTTATATCTTTCCATACAAAATAATTAAGAAAAGTAAAGCTATCCCACTTATGTGATTTCGTCTTTATTTTCTGAAAACAAGTTCCTCTCTGAACCAATGTGAGTACCCCTCTGCACCTTCCCTCACAGTAAATGGAACACATCATATAACAGGTAAACCAGAAAGGCATAGATTCCTTTTCATTTAAGTGTGTCTCTTGCAAGAAAGTTATGCTCAGGGCTAGGTTATTAAAAACACTTACTTTACCTCTTTTTACAGGGGTCATCACTCCATTTACTTTCCAAGAAACCAGTGTACATGCCATATACAAGAGACTTACCTTATTTAAGATGTCAGAGTCATTCTCCCCCCCCCCCAACAGATGAGACAGAATTTCCACACTTTCAAGTGTCCTCTTAACTTGCTGGTAATGTGTGCATATACAACAAAAAGCTGCAAAACAAAACTAAACCAGTACAGTAATACAACCCGAGTCTAAAACTTATAGTCATTCAGCCCAAAGTACTCTGCGCCCGCATCTCTATGACCAGTAGCTTCCATGGAGGAGGTAGAAGCCTCTGTTTTAGGATGAAGACCATCAAAAACCATGCTCACAACCTGCAGGGTGCCCACAAGAAAAAGAAATTAACTGGGAAATCTTATATGAGTGCAGCAAAGCTGTCATAGTATATTTACAATCACTCCCCCCACCCACCCAAGTCCCCTTTGTTGAACCTTTGCCAGAGATGAAAAATCAGTTGAAACATTCAGGGAACCCCCAACACTTTTACCTTTTTTCAGCTCGTATAAGAGATCAAGACTCAAAACTCACCATAATGAAATGTAACCCCTCATAACCTGGTATACTCAAAGAACAAAATCCTACACAGTTAATTCTAATTTTGTCCACCTGAGCCATTACTTAAAACTCCTCATTGCCATCTTTGTAGCTTTGACCACAGCCTTCCTGCAATTTTGCAATCAATTAGTGCTGACCGCTTTGTTAGATTGTCCATTCAGTCCAGTCTCATCCCATCTCTGGATTTTATCCATCGTCTCTGCAGGAAAGAAAAAAAGAATGCCAACTGCCCTTCAGTGTTACTTTTAGAACAGCACTCAGATCTAAGATGATTAATCTGGCAGAGTGCACTTGCTATGAGTTTTCACTGAAAAGTCGTTGTTGGACAACAGTCTTGAGTTTTGACAAGTAATTACCCTGTCCATAATCTCAGTAAAAGTCTGTTTAAGGTTGTAAAAGAGAAAACTATCAAATATTGTTTGGGAGCCTTTTCCACACCCTACTGCCAGGAGAAATACACTGTGAAGTACATTCAGTGTCTGATAGGGCAACCTGTATCCCTGACCTGAGTGAACTCCAGACATTTAGCTCTCTCAACTTTCTTTGTTGTTCCAGCAATCTGCAGGTTGTTTCACCTGCATCAATCTTCAGTCTTTTTGGATTTATGGTGATTATTTTTACTCTATAGTTTTACTGTATTTCATAAGAGTCCTGTATTTGTTCCATTTGGCGCACTTTAGTAGAGTTTCAAAACTGAACCGTTTCCTCTACTGCTGTAGTACTTTTAATTACGTTGTGTCTGCTAGGTTTACAGGAGTGTGTAGTATCTAGATTGTGTGGTTTCCTTGCTCTTGAGCTCTACAACCAGCATTTTACATTGAGTGTTTCCTGAATGCACTGTTGTGGTAGAAGTCTGCTGCAGCAAACCTGTATGAGTTGAGGGCTGGTGGCTAAAAGCTTATTGTTTGTTTTCCAGACTGGTCTGTAGGCCTAGCTTTTGTAAAACTTGTTTCTCTGATTCTGTATAAGCCCATTGTTTGTGCTAAGCTGCTGTCTGAGCAGCAGCAGTTAGCAGTGCCCTGTATAGATCAAATACTTTCAAGTTAAAGTTTCATTTAGAATAACTATCTCTGCTACCTCTTCCAGTCCCCCTGCTGCTCTAAGATCATCTGTGTTGCGAGCAGAGCAGCATCACCTTGTTGGATAGCTGCAGTTCACACTGACTATAGCATCCATTCTGTGTCTGTGTGCTATCATCCCAGTCTTCCACTGGTTAAACCCATAGTAAAAAGAACTGAAACCATAGATAGGCAATTTACTGTGATCTCTGTGGCCAACCTGGGGGACAAGGGGCATCCTGAGGCAGTGCAGCAATTGTCTCATGTATACTGGCAACCACTTAATCCTGAAACAAACATAGTATGTGTGTGATGTAGTTACACTATAAAAATTGAGACACAATTCTCCCATACTGATAAATGAAATGACAAACAGATTGTCAGCACATGCACATAATTTCCCTCAATAAATAAGGTCTTGACACACAAACCCATATATGCGGGAGGTACTCACAATAAATTACCAAAACCTCAGAGGCCTCACATACACTGCCTGCAGAAACCACATGCAAACAAAGCCAAGTCAACACCAACCACTGCATATAAAAATACACATCACAGTGCATCCATAAGAAAGCCCCTAAGGTGAAACACCATACATTCATACATCTTGGTTATAGGAGACTCCATTCTGAGACACATGAATGGCCCCACCACCACCACCACCACCACCACCACCAGGTTAGATAATGAGAGGGTTACAGTCAGTTGCCTGTCAGGGGCCAGAGTTCAACAGATCATGCAGGCAATCAGGACACTCAACTAGAAGTACCAGCATGACTCTGTTGTAGTCCGTGAGTGTGAATGACCTCAGAAGTATCTCTCTGGACTGCATGCATCTTTGAATACATGTCGCAGGCAGGTATGAACCTCTTACTGAGCAATACTCTACCCTCACCAAGAATTATACCACAGTACAATCCTGCCTGTCTACTCTTTTCTAAACCAAGGGCTCACCCCATACATTATCAGCATTTGTCCCTACTCACCTAGTCTCTCAACTCTAAACACTGCACTACTCACTGATAAACTTAAGTGCAAGTCCCAATGAAAGTTTTTTTTGAAGCATAGCGATCTGCAACTCTTGGACCTGCCTGTTCCGTTCACCCTTGCTTCGCTCGGGCTCACTCCGCTCCCCTCCCCCATTTCCACCCACCCCTACAACAGTTACACTTATCCTACCCAGAGCTCCACCTACCTCTGCTGCTCACCCAGTCATAACCTTCTACTAATTCATTCTTCACTACACCTCCCCATGTCACCAGTTGTATAATTGGCCGTCTCACACCCCACCCCTGTAGTCCACCACACTGTCTTCACATTCCAGTTTCTTACAAATAAATCTTACTGTTCACTACCCTACATATACCCCTCCATCACAACATGCCATTCATCACCAACTTAGTACTATTAACTTTCTTTCTAGCTTTCCTCTTTCTACAACTACTTACTTCCCCTGAAACCATACATGAATATTACAAGCCCACTCACGCAACTGCCACTTTTCTGCCCAAACTCACTCACTTCTCTGATTTAGCACCCGCTCTATATGCAAAATGTACCCCCTCCTTAAAAAGCTAAAAATTCTAACCTTACATATAAAAACTAAAATAAAACTAACTTCCATACATGAATACAACACAAAGAAAAAAACGTCTACGTACTAATCCCATACACACTTACCCTTACCACAACCTAATAATATGCGGTGGCATTCACCCCAATCCTGGACTTACTCACTCCCCTCTTTATTACAGGATCTGTCACAAAACCCTTAACCTCATGACCATCAACCTCCAAAGCATCAGAAACAAAATTTCAGATTTCCATGCCTGGATTAAACACTATAAGCCAGATATTGTAGTAGCAGCTGAGACTTGGCTAAAACCTTATATTAAAAACTCTGAATTCCTCCCATCAGGCTTCTCTTGCCTGAAAGGCCCAGAAAAAAAAAAAAAAAAAAAAAATATATATATATATATATATATATATATATATATATATATATATATATATATATATATATATATATAAAATGTATGCTGGAGCTAAACGGACACCTGCTGTCCAGTCAGACTATCCTGGTTAACAAATGTGAAATAAATAAAAATAAATAAATATACTGTACTACTTTTAATATAGTCACATATAACAAACCACCCTCACATTTTCTGCAGCTGAAATATTAATATCCTACTTGAAAATGAATAGCAGCAAAAGCACCTGCATTATAGTCATATATATCCCCCCGGGTAACACTGTCTCAATACTTGAAGTACTAGCCTGATCATCCAAAAATATAGAAAATGAAGCAGTCATACTTGGTGATATGAATATTAACTGGTTAAACATCATACAGTATCACCCAACAAACAGTATCAACCTATTTAAGTGCACCCAACTCATTACTACCATAACCAAACCTAATAAAAACAAAGGCTCAGTGTTAGACTAAGTCCTTGTCTCTGACCCTAGTAAAATCTCCTCCATTGGCACTCTTCTTAAGAGCATTAGTGATCACCTACCAGCATACATAATTCGCAAACCAGCTGCAGTTCCTAATGTACACAACTGTAAGCATACCAGAGGCCTATCTCACTTCTGCCCAACTACCTTTAATAATACCCTATAAAATAGCAACTGGCATCGATTTAAAGTCCTGCCACTGAATGATGCTATTGAATTATTTAACTCAACATTCCACCATGTACTAGACAATCTTGCACCTTCCCGACATAGGAGAGTGAAAGCCAACCAGACCTTACCAAATCCACCAAACAACTAATGAAAGCTAGGGATAAGGCCCGGAAATTATGGCATACAAGTAAAAATCCTGCAGACTTCAGTCAATACAAACAGCTACGTAATCAAGTAAAGAGACTTGTCATCAAAAAAAAAAACAAGGCTGCTACATTACTCTGAAAAACAACTATATGCAAAATCCGAAAAAGTTCTGTAGGTCCATAAACTCTCTGTTATACCCAAGCAAAAGTGATGAGGGTTGGGAGGGTGGTCTAATGGTTAAGGTTTTTGCCTTACAAACACAAGGTAAAGGGTTTGAATCTCACAGGGGATAACTGGCTAGGCTTAAAATGGCTCGCAAGGGCAGTTAGCCTAGTACTAACCTATGAACCTAGTCCCTCCCCTGATCCAGACATGGCCCCAGCTGAAATCGCCTCACTTTTTAACTCATGTCTTTAAAAACAGGATAGTCAGTCTCACTGTCAACTTCCCACTATTCAACCCACTGCCCCCAGACCCATCTGCTGCAACAAGACCAAACTTCTCTCTCGTACCCATACTTGTCTCCACCATAAAGAAACTCCTGCTTAAACTTAAACCATATGCTCCAGATAACTTACAAACAGAATTCCTCCAAAAATCAGCAGCCGTTATAGCCTATCCCATTAGTATACTACTAAACAGATCCATTCAAGAGTCCTTCTTTCCCACCATCTGGAAAAAGGCATTTATCCTCCCTCTCCACAAAGGTGGAAGCAGTAATGATATATCTAACGTCCGTCCAATTGCCATCCTCTCTCCCAACTCCAAAATTCTGAAAAAAGTATCCATAACCAACTACTTAGCTACCTGCTACACCACAGCCTCCTCTTCCCAACCCAACATGGGTTTAGGCCTGGTCATAGCACCACCACTGCTCTTGTATCTTTCTTGGATACAGTCAACAATGCTCGAGACTCAGGATACCTTGTCTCCTCACTATTTATTGAACTTTCCAAGACATTCAATGCTGTCTCCCACCCACTTCTTCTGACCAAGCTCTCCAATTTAGGCATATCTCCCCATACCCTAGCCTGGTTTTCCAACTGCCTTACAGATAGACAACAAGCAACCAGATGGCACCAATCCCTCTCTCCTTTCCCCAATATCATTACTAGAGTCCCACAAGGGTACATACTTGGTCAATTGCTATTCAGCATTTTCATTAATGATTTCCATACCAGCATACCCCATACTAATGTCATCCAATATGCAGATCCCCATCATATGCATGGTCAAGTCTATTTCAGAACCACTTACTCTCACCCAAAATGATTTCACCTCTACTGAAACCTGGATGTATAGTAACCATTTAGTCCTAAGTCCTAATAAACACAAACTTGTGTTATTCACCCCCCCAAAAAACAACACCCCTAACCAAAAATGAATTTACCATCAACTCACTCAACAACACTTGCCTCGAAGTAGCCCCATATACCAAACTTCTAGGGGTCATCATAGATGAACACTTAGCTTTCAGCCAACATATTAACACAAACATAAAAAAAACAAAATACTTAGTACTGTTTAACTAATACACAATACTTAGCATGAACAACTTACATCCTATACTTTCTATGCAACTTCCTAAACTTTTGCTATACTCTGCTTATTATCTTTAGATTAGAAAACTTTTTTTAAACTGCAACATTTTACTTCCTATGCTTTATCATCCTTCTGTTTATAGTATTATGTAATTTGACTACTACTGTATGAGATTTGCAACTTCTTAAATATCTCTATTGTTATTTTAATCCTTTGTACATTGTGGAGCTTTTCTTCCCAGGCCTCCGCTGAAAAAGGGATTGAGCTCAGTCAGACACTCCCAGTCAACAAATGTAAATAATAAAATAAATATCATCAGAAACTAGGCATCCTGTACAGGCACAAACACTTCCTCAACTATGCAGCAAAGCGAAACCTGGTTCAAGGCTCCCGAGAGCACCCCAGCACTACCAGGTTATACTTCATACCATGCTTTTCAGCCCCAAAACCTGGACCAAACCACAAAAGGAGGGGGAGTATCAATATTCGTCAAAGATACCCACACCTCCAGGTTGGTGGCACAGCACAAAGCATCAGAGACTATCCTTGTGCAACTAACAGTGGGTAAAACTGCCTTCCAGTTTATAGCCTGCTACAGACCACCCTCCCAAACCCAGGAACCCCACTCGGCCTTGCTGAGAACACTGGAAAATATGAAGGTCTCTCCAAACACCATTATATTGGGCGACTTCAACTACCCAAACATAGACTGGGAGCATTACTCTAGCTCCAACACCCTAGCCCAAAGGTTCCTAGAATTTATAAACTTAAATGCTATGGAACAACTTGTTACCACTCCCACAAGAGGGGAAAACATACTGGACCTGATCATCACCAACATGGGGACTCTATATTCCAGACCAGAAGTGTATCCCTCACTGGTAAGATCAGACCATAAACTAATCTCACTGGATATTCACATCCCGACTCCACCCCCTGCCCTGAAAACCACAGTGAAAAACTTCTCTAAAGCAAATTTCACACTCCTCAAAACCGAGGTGGAATCCTTCAAAGCCCCCGGGCCTGTGGAAAATACGGCCCAGACCGCAGAATCCTTGATAAACGCATTTTATGAACACCTTCAGGAATGCATGGATCATGCAATCCCAAAAAAAAAACCAAGACCCAATCCTCCAAAGGCAGACGTCCTGTCTGGTGGACCCCAGCCATAAACAAACTATACAATAGAAGGAGGAAGCTACTACATGACAGAGCAAAATCCCAAAAAGGGAAGGCGTCTCTGATCAGTATTAGCAAAAAACTACGGGCACTCATAAAATTGTCTAAGGCCAGCTTCGAGAGAAAAATTGCACAGGACACTAAGGATAATCACAAGGCTTTCTTTAGTTATGTTAGGAACCTGGGTGGGAATTCCCAGATATGCTCAGAATTAATCGAAAATGACAAAAAATACACCAAACCCACAGACATTGCCAACATCCTAGCTGACAGGTTCAGCGCAAACCCCCCCCCACCAAAAGGGCAAATATCTATCCCAGCAGAGTGCTGCCCCCCTGACATCTCAGATGCTCAGGTAAGAGCTGCCCTCTCCAAAGCAAAAAACACAGCATCAGTGGGACCAGACAGTGTCCCGGCTGCGTCCTACATGAACTCCAAGAAGAGCTAAACCCAAACATAAAACTACTGTTCAATCTCAGCCTTACTACAGGATATGTACCCAAAGAGTGGCGTACAGCAACAGTGGTCCCTCTCCACAAAGGTGGTGCCTCAACGGATCCTGGAAACTATCGCCCCATAAGCCTGACTAGCTTGGTCTGCAAAGCTATGGAAAGGATCATCATGGACCTCATAAATAAAGATATTGGGGACCTACAGCCACTGGATCCTACCCAGTTCGGCTTTGTTAAGGGCAGATCCTACCTCTTAAACCTGGTTGATTTCTTCGAAACAGTCACCAAGGCCATTGAGGGGAAGGTGGTCCACACAGCCTACCTGGACCTTGCAAAAGCCTTCGATACAATACCCCACTCGGGTATTATAGATAAGCTCACCAGCTTAAATATAAACCCCTATGTCACTAGATGGGTTGCAAACTGGCTCAAGGACAGAACCCACATGGTTAGAATTGCTGGAGCCATGTCAGACTCCAAACCAGTTACAAGTGGCGTCCCACAAGGCTCAGTCCTGGGACCTCTCTTGTTCGGTATATATTTCTCAGAGGTACAGGCCAACACGGAAGGACTATGGCTGACCAATTTCGCAGATGACTGCAAACTGGGTGCCATAATGGACTCTGCAGCCGACACAAGCATCCTCCAAAAGGGCCTCATAGAAACAGACAACTGGTGCCAGAGCCATGGCCTCAAGCTAAACGCCAAAAAGTGTATAGTCATCCCCTTTGGCAAGAACAAAGTGCCCACAAATTACCACATAGGTGGTAATCCATTAAGTACAGAAGAAGTAATTAGGGACCTGGGGACCCAAGTTGATAACAATCTCTCATTTGACAACCACGTGGCCAAAGTGGTTAGAAAAACATTTTATATAGCCCACCTAATCATGAAGGGATTCACATCTAGATCAGGGAAGGTCATCGTGCCTCTTTACTCATCCCTCATCAGGCCCATAATTGAGTACAATGCCCCTTTTGGGATGTACCTTACCAGACACCTGCAGCAACTGGAAAGACCCCAAAAGTACCTCACCAAGAGGATCAAAGGGCTCAAACAGATGCCATATGCTGCCCGGTTAAAGAAACTCCAGCTCTACTCAGTGGCATACCGCCTGCTCAGAGGCGATCTGTGCCTGACTTATAAAGCCATGTCCAACCTGGAATTAATGGACATGCTACACCTCAGAAAATCCAAATCCCATCGAGCCACGCCGAGAGACTTGAACCTCAGCACTGAAATAAATAGGACATGCTGGAGGGACAGTTTCATAACCCAGAGGCTCCCTTCACTCTGGAATAAAATCCCAGTCCAGGTTAGGCAGAGTCCCTCATTGACTCTCTTCAAGAGGAATCTTGATGAGTGGATGGGAGATGGTAGGTTTACCCCGGGTATCACTTCTGTGTCACTGTTAGACAGAGGTACAGTATACTAACCTCGAAAAAGGGCATAGCAAAATTAATTTAAAATGGGTGTCGAAAGCCAAACACACTCTGGCTAGGCTTATAAATGCCGTAGGGCAGATAGCCTAGTATGAACCTATGAACCTATAAGACTATCCCTTGCCTCTTCCTTTCTACTTCCATCCTTGCTCTATGGTGCATCTCTCCTTACTAATATACAATCTTCTCTTAAATCCAAACTGGACTCGTACTACAGTAAAATCACAAAATTTGTAACCAGCGCCAAACACTCCTTGCACCACTGCATAACACTCCAGCATCTAAACTGGCTAGAACGTCCTCAACTTCTAACATACCTGCAATGTACCACAGCTCATAAGCTTAATCTATAAGCTTTCTAGCTGTCCTGCCCTCTCCTCTCTGTTCACCATGTATCACCCAAATAGACATCTGTGATCAGTTAATCAGATGCTCCTTAATTTAGCAAAACCTAATCTTTCTGCCTATCAAATGCTTTACCCGTACACTGTAAAAAAAACTTTGGAATGCTCTCCCTCCTTCAATTAGGTCTACTAGCAACCCTGAATGCTTTAAGTCAAGACTTCGCTGAAACAACACTTGTTTTCCCATTGGCTATGTACATGTGCAAGCACTGGCTATTAAAACTATATATATATATTCCTAGCCTTCCTACTTTTCCTTCCCATCTCACTTATGGCTCAGACTCCTCATGTATACATTCAGTGCTTCTAACTTACTAAGTTCAACATGTGCTATCCATCCGCACATAATCTACTATATCAGTTACCTACCATATCTTCTATTCAGTCTTGATGACTGTATAGCAATAGATCTAAGGCTATACCTTGGTCTCAGAACCTTTAATCTGCTGCTCTACATCTTTTTTCTACTGCAGAACTGCAGTACTATATTGTTCACACATGCACTATTATCCCACGTCATCAATTGTATTCTGTTTGACTTGCATACTTAATACTAGTTATATACATATTAGATTTTATCTGTTTTATTGTATTATCTATTCTGTAGTGTGTTCTGTACCATCACTGCTTCATTTCTATATTTTGATTATGTGGCTTTATCATATTGTTTTTTTTTTGGAGCTTTTCTCCCCGGGCCTCTACTGAAAATGGGCTCACCATAGCCCAGTAGACCTCCTGGTAAACAAACGCAAATAAATAAACAGAAAATGAATTACTTCAGTAATTGGCTTAGCTACTGGCATCCTTCCAAGGGGATTCAGTACTTGTCCACCTGGGATGACATGAACGACAGACCACGCTGCTTTGCAAGAGATGAATTGCACCTGCCACATAGGCTTTTGAATACTGCCCAGGACATTAGCCACCCATATAGTGGCTTTTTAGGCAGTTCCAAACCAAGAGAACTACAAACAGAAATTCTTCTACTGCCAAGTTGAAGGTACTACTGCTCAATGATAAGAGTCTTAAGAAAAGCACTCCTTGGAGAATGCTGACAGAGACATTTTGAAGGCTGTGGAAACCACCCCAGCAATGCAAAGCTGCAATGCCTATCACACATATAGACCAGTCTCTGAAAAGGGGGGAAAAAACTAAAGGAGGGGAGGTATTTACATTTACAAGATTGGTCAAGTGGGATGATTCGTTTGAGCTACTCCATGTCCAGCTGACCATAGGCAAAAATCCCCCACTGTATAATCGCTAGCTACAGGTTCCCAATCATGAAACATGAAAAGCACTCCCCATACCTGAAGTTACTAGAATCAACTTACCATTCAGCCCAACATGCTACTCTTGGGCAACTTTAACTATCCCTCCATAAACCGTGAAACATACATGACCACTAACATGCAGGCTCAGAGATTCCTGGGCTCTCTCACTACAAATGCTGTGGAACAGCTTGCCTGCACTCCTGCTATGGGCTCATACCCTTGAGATAGTACTCACAAACATGGGGGAGTGTTCCACACCCCCTGCCCCCAAGCGTAATGTCCTTATTTGTAAGATCACATAATATATTGGTCTCCTTTGAAATGAATGTAACAATAGAACCCCCATCAAACTCTGAAACCCTAAAGAATTTTTCCAAGGCAAATTGCCTTCTATTAAGTAATAGCATAAGTAATTTTAAAGCTTCCCTCTAATCCTGAAAACACGGAGGCCTATGTAGGAGTATACATGAATGCCCTGTACAACCACTTAAATGACTACATTGAAACAGCAGTACCTCACTGAACTAAACGAGCATCTACCTGGAAAAACAAGTCAACCTGGTGGATCCCTGGCATAAATAGATTGTACAATAGAAGGAAGAAACTCTTGTCTAGAAGTAAGTGGAAGGGTGCATAACAGAGAAAAAAATCCCTCATTAGTTTCAGCAGGCAAATCGGGGAACTAGTCAAGTCTTCAAAAATGAGACTAAAATAGCCTCTCAAGCAAAGGATAACCACAAAGCATTTTTAAGTTGTCCACCTCTCTGGTCACATCCATCCTACCTCTCCTACCACAATCTCTCTTGGCTTGTACTAACATCTCTCTCAAGCTTGTATTAACATCTCTCTCAAGCTTGTACTAACTTTACACCCTCTCTAAATTGTACCTTTATATGCCATTTTTTTTGAACTTCATAAAAACTAGTAACACCATTAAATCTATATTAGACAGTTGAAATAATTGTACTCAAACTAAAAACCATTTGTAATCTGATACTAGAACTCTTGTCTCACACTAAATTGTATCACTTGTAAATTTTTATATCTTAACCAAAAGCCTATTTTAACCTGGTTTCTAGAACTACACTTACTTGTTGTCACTTGTAAACTTTGTAATCTATATATATATATATAACCTAGTGTAACTTGTTTACTGTAAACTTTGTAATTTTTAATGTATAACCCAGTGTAACTTGTTACTGGAGCTTTTCTCCCCAGGACTCCATTGAAAACGGGTTCATCTTGGCCCAATGGACTATCCTGGTAAACAAACTGCAAATAAATAAATAAGTTATGTCCTAAGTCATACAGGAAACACTCAACATTGTACTGAGTTGCCTGTAGATGGCACTACCTAGACTCATTAGAAAAATAACAAAGCTTCTGGCCAATAAATTCAGCTCAGATTTCACTCCATCATCCTCGGTTACTCCTCTTGAAATACATCCTCCACCATTCCATTGCCATGTTGGAACAGGTCATTACTAAGCTCTCATAGGCTAGAAAGATGACATCAGTGGGCCTTGATGGAATCCCATGGTGCCTTTTAAATAGTTTGAAATATGACCTAGCAGACCCACTTTGCTCTCTATTTAACCAGTCTGTTGACAGACTTTGTCCCAGCAGAGTGGGGGACAGCAACAGTCATCCCTCTGCACAAGGGGGTATCATCAACAGATCCAAGAAACTACCCACCCATAAGTCTATCTAGCATCATATGCAAATCTATGGAAAAGGTAATCATGGACATTGATTAACAATGACATAGGAAATCTCCAGTCTCTAGAACCATCCCAGTTCAGCTTCATCAAGGGCAGGTCCTACCTGCTCATTCCTTGAGAAAGTCACCAAGGCCATGAATGAGGTTAAAACTGTGCATACCACATACCTTGATTTGGCCAAGGCATTTAACACAGTACCACAAAGCAGGCATTATAAACTCTCAAAATTAGTCATAAACCTTTACGTCACCAGATGGATAGCCAAGTGGCTCATGGATAGGACACATGTTATTTGAGTGGAGGAATCCACATCCAGCAAGAGGCCATTCACCAGTGGAGTACCACAGGGCTCAGTGCTGGACCCCCTCCTGTATGGTATATACTTCAGATGTTAAGGCAAATGTAGATGGCCTTTGGCTGACCAAGTCGGCTGATGACTGCAGGTTTGAGGCAATCATTGACTCTGCAAATAATGTTGATAGCCTATAGAAAGGACTTACACAGACTGACTGGTGTCAGAGCCATGGCTTCAAACTTAATGTGATGAAGTGCATAATAATACCCTTTAGGAAATCAAATACCACTGCAAATTACAACATTGATAGCACCCCACTCACAAGATTGGACCCAGTGGGGAGAGATCTAAGTACATTGATAGATAGTAATTTGAACTTTGACCGCCATGTGTCCACAGTGGTGAAGAAATTTTGTGTGGTTTGGCTTATAAGTAAAGGCATGGCATCCAGATCTAAGGATGTCGTATTACCACTGTACTCTGCCCTTATCAGATCAATGATAGTGTACATTGCACCCTTTGGCATATACCGCACCAGGTACCTTCAACAGCTGGAGCATTCCCAGAGGTTTCTCACCACCAAAAAATGCAGGTATAACCAACATGTCATATGCAGATCGATTAAAAGTCCTATCCACTGTGTTTGGTTACCAACCGATTACTGAGGAGTGATCTGTGTCTGACCTGCAAGGCAGTCTCTGATCCATCCCTGATGGAGATGTTGCATATTCGCAAAAATAACTGCACAAGGGTTACCAGCTCAAAGGATCTAAACCTGATCTCTGACCTGAACAGATCATGCTGGAGAGATAGATGTATATGCCAGAGATTGCCCCTCCTCTGAAATAGGCTTCCTATTCACCTGAAGTAGAGTCCTTTCCTGACCATCTTCAAGTCCAATCCAGACCAGTGGATGGGAAGTCACAAATTCACTCCTGGTTGGTGTCCATGTTCCTTGTGGACAGAGAGGCAGTCTGTAAAAATTGTCAAAACACCACTTGCTGATTTCCCCTAGGTATAGAAAAATGGGTAAAACTATCTAGTCTTGGAAGCATTTTTGAGCAATTCGTCTAGTAATCTCCTATGAACCTATGAATGCATGAGCACTTCCATCCTCTTGTTTAAGTCAGAAATCCCGTGTTCATTTTATTGGCATGCTGACTCCAAGCCCTTCAGCTTATCAGAATATAGAGACATGGCATCCTCTACTTCTGACAGCCTACTTTTGGCTTTTTGCATTCCAGAGTAAGGTTAAGTTTTTTGTAACTCTAGCATAATCTTAAGGGAACACCCACAGTATTCATGGAGGTTTCTGCAGTGCTGTTTTCTTGCATGCTTGACTGAGAGTTTCCAGATTGTCTTACTGTTACAGACAAGTGAGCAGCAGCTCCTGCTGCATGCATTCTAGCTCCCTTTTGCAGTAGTTTCCTTCCCTTCAACATCCACAAGATTCACCACACACCATTCATCTACAAGGTTGTCCTCTGCCTTCTTGCTCTGATGTGAAATTAGGGTGCACTATGGGGATAACTAATGCTTTAACCTATTTGACAACTGCACTGAAACACCGGGAAGTCCTGTAGATTGTGTCTTTGTCTCCCTTAGGGTTATTTATTCATATTCCCCTGTTTTCCCTTACATCTTCTAGTGTGCTAGTTAGAAAAATATTTTTATATAGCCCTTCTTTTCTTCGGCCATGTTGCCATCTTCCTTCCCACCTCTTAATAGCATTAGCAGTCACTTGTTAGTGGTTAGAGTTTGCAGAGATTATCTTTTCTGGATAGCTTACATGTGGTAGCTGTTTCTGACTGTTAACTTTATAGTGTACACATTGAGGTTTACTGTTGGGAATAGTTTGTGTGTTCCCTTCACTTTGAATGCTGTAATTTTGTAGTAAATGAATAAATCCACTAGTTTTAAGAAGTGCTGGAAGTGTAGTCAAAAACATCCCCCTCAAGAGCTTCATGATCTCTGTTGTTTGGGGTGTCTCACTTCTATGCATCACTATTCTCTCACCCATCTCAAAAATATTAGAAAAATGCATCCACACTCAACTGTTAAACTATACTTCAAATCAACTGCTCTCACCTACTAAGCACGGGTTCAGGCCACGCCACAGTACAACAGCATCTCTCGTATCCTGGGTACTCCTAACCAGCTCAAGATGCAGGTAAAATTGTTTCTTCACTTTGTATTGACCTCTGTAAAGCATTTGATACTGTCTCCCACCCCTTCTCACAAAACTTTCCAAACTAGGTATCTCCCCCAGGCATAAATTTGTTCACCAACTACCTTGAAAGTAGACAACAATCTGCCAAGTTGCAGAACTCTCTCCATTCCTTGACACATCCACATGTGTTCCCTAAGGCTCCATACTAGGGCCTCTTCTTTTCAGTATTTTCATCAACGACTTTCATTCCACTCTTAGTCATGCATCTGTAGTACAATATGCAGATGACTCAACTGTCGTCTGCTGTGCAAACTCTACATCTGAACTGCATAAAATTACTCAAAATGCCCTAACGTCTACCGAAACTTGGATGACCATTAACCACCTCACTCTAAACACAAACAAAATGAAACTCCTTTTATTTATTCCTAAGAAAACCATCCCTTAAACAAGACTGAATTCTCCATACACTCCCAAAACAAAATTGTTATCGAGGTTGTGTCCCATACAAAACCACTAGGCGTCATCTTGGCTGAAAACCTAACCTTTGACCTGCATGTGCACAATAGTATCAAAAAAAAAAAAAAAGTGAAAAATTGGGTATTCTCTATAGACACAAACACTTTCTTAGCCGCTCTACAAAATAAACCCTATCCTCAACCTTTCTTCTGCCTTCCCTACTGTATGGTACTCCTCTCCGTACCAATATCCAGTCCTCCCTGAAAACTAAACTTGAGATCTGCTACAGTAAGATTAAGTTTGCAACTAATGCAAAATGTTCCTCACATCACTGCTCCCCCTTACACTTACTGAACTGGCTCGAATTCCCGCATTACCTAACATACTTACAATTAATCGCAACACACAAAATCATCCATAAACCATCAGACTGCCCAGCCCTTACTTCTATACTTACCGTCACCCAAACAGACCTCTCAGATCTGAGAACCAGCTTCGCCTGCAAGTAGAAAACACAAACCTTCCTGCTGGGTAAATGCTCTACTCCTCCTCAATAGCCAAACAGTGGAATGCACGCCCATCAACAATGCCCCTTCTTTCAAAAAGTTCCTACGGCAACACCGCTCCACTTTATGGCACTGCACTTGGTCCAGGGTTGAACCTCCGATAACTTGATTCCCCAGTCTCACCACTACTATCTTATTAATGTCCCCCTTACAAGCTAAACTTCTCTACCTTACTAACATGATGATCATAAAAATAATCATCCCTATGTTGGTATTATGCCTACTAGGTAATATTGACTGTGCGCATATATCTACTCCTAACTTGTATTTCTGACATAGAAATTTACTCTTATGCCTACTCTTACAACAAATCCTGCAGTAAATATATTCATAAGTGTTTCAAAATTCTCGCCAGATTAAAGTTAAACTGCAAGTATGTTTAATACTGTACCTAACTGTGGCTCCTTATGTAGCATTTGACACAATCTCTTATTTTACAGTGTAATTAATGTAATTGCTAACCATAACAAATGTAGTCGCTAATAATGTGCTCCTACTCAACTGTGGCTGCATACCTCTTACTATGCTATAATTAATGTAGCTGCTTGTATTTTGTTCATGAAGTAGTGACCTATGACTTATTTATCTGTTACTTAATGTTTTCTGTTGTATGTTGGTATTATTGTGGAGCTTTTCTCCCTGGGCCTCCACTGGAAATGGGCTCACTTTGGTCCAGTGGACCACCCCGGTAAACAAATGCAAAATAAGTAAATAATAAAAGTAGTCTCAGGCAATGAATAGACTGGGGAAACGGATGTATGCTTCTGGCTTCTTTGTTGTTTGGGCCATGTGACAAGATTCCAGAGGAAATCTCACTCAGTAAGCGTTATCCACTCTGAAGAAGGCTATTACTCCAGGGTCAAAGAAGCAGCTTAAAGCCACTCAGAAGACTGTGACTAACATCACCAACCTCTCCCTGCATGTATTGCATAGTGCTGCGGATGGCACAGTGAGAACAGTTGTGGCGAGCATCATTATGAGATACCACTCTTGGTTGCATTTGTGCAATTTCGCAGACAAGTTTAAAGCATCCTTCACCAATTCTTCCTTTGAAGGTATCACCCTATTTAGTTCTACTGTGAAAGAAAGGATGCAGATGAGCGAGCAGAACAGTAAGACACTCTTTGCTGTGGGAGTGAAATTTGAGACTCGTCAGTGCCCATTCAACGGGAACCAAGAAGGGCCTTGATTGCTCTGGTTTCAAATGTCCAGATGCAAGTATGATTCCTCCTCTGGGAGAGATTGCTAAGGCAGAGGCAGCCACTTCAAATGGAGGTGGTTTGCAAAACTAGGGTTTCCACAGGCTCTTTTCAGACAGATGTCCCCAGAATCCCTGAAGGTCTGCCTGATTTCTCCACTCTGGAAGCAGTTTGGAGACATTTATTGTACTACCCACACTCATTGTTCACCATCACGAGACAAATGGGCAAGAGGGATTATTTCCAGAGGTTATTGCATTCCATTTTTGAAATTCACCCCTCCCACTTCCATTGCAGATGCCCCATCCAAACAGGCAAAGGCCACTGTGCAAAAAGTTCATTCTCTTCTGCAAAAAAGAACCATCCAGAAGGTCCCAGCAGACCAGCTCAGGTCAGGATTTTGAGATTCTTTTTAGTTCAATGAAATCAAAGGACGTCTGCCCATCTTGGACTCAAGCATCATAAGCAATTACTTCAAAAAAGCCCTGTTTTGAATGGTCTCAGTGCAATAAATTCATCCATGTCTTCAGACAAACAAATATACCTGCTCCATAGATCTCCAGGATGTATACCTTCACATAAAAATTATGGAGGAGTCCAGGAGATTTTTGTACTTCATCTTAAGGGGCCAATCACTACCAATTCAGCTCCCCCGCTTTTCAGTCTTACTGCAGTCCCCAAGGTGTTCACCAAATGTATGGCGGTAGTAGCAACCCATCTAGGTCTTCTGGGATCCAAGATTTTTCTTTACCTGGATGACTGGCTTATGGCAGCTTCTTCCAAGAAGTCTCTTCTGCAAGTCAGGGATTACCTTCTTCAACTGTGTGTTTCCTTAGGCTATCCATCAATCTAGGAAAGTCCAATTTGACTTCCACTTAATGTTGAGTCTTTCTGGGATGATATGAGGGTAATAAAATAATAATAAAAGGGAAATATAATTGTAATACTTTTGGGATTGTTTATGCAGCTCTATGTATAGAATGCTCAGCCTATTATATAGGAAAAACTGTGCGAAAATTAAGACAACGCATATATGAGCATGTATATGACATCAATAGACAATCAGAATATAATGCACTTTATAGACATATTGCTCAGTATCCTACTCATAAATTTAAATTTGTAGTACTTGAACAAGTACTGGCATCTCCTAGAAAAGGCCCTTGGAAAATAATTTTAGAATCTAAAGAATATTGGTGGCAAGTTTTGTGTAATGCCACACAAGCTCCTGGAATTAATGATTCTATATCTATATCTAGTGTATTAAAATTGAGGGCTTTGAATAGGTAAATATATTATGCAATGTATTACTATCAATATATCTGAAGGTTGTTTTTAAATTATGTTTAAATTGGATTTTTAGTAATAGCTAGTATTTAATTTATGTTATGTACAAAGTTTTTAATATTGTATTTCTAGCTATTTTATATTACAAGTAACAAGCATATTTTATGTCAAAAGAGACTTTATAATTGTAATAAGACTCAATTGATTGGAAAATTTATTAATTGGCTAATTAAGTATATGGTATATAAGTGAATTCATTTGTGGTTTAGTTTGTCTGATGAAGGCTGAGTTTATACAGCCGAAAGCGCTTACAATAAACTTGAAAATATTTTGGAAGAACTTTCTGGGATGATATTTGGACATGACTGTAACCCTTATCTGTCTTCCAAAGGACAAAATTTTATCTTTGAGAACTGCAGTGCAAACATTTTTTGGGAATTGATTGCCTTCTGGTGAGATTGGTTTTGAGTTTATTGGATCTCATGGCATCATCAATATTAGTGGTGCAATTCGCTCATTACAACATGAGAATTCTGCAGTGGCTGCTGCAGTCACAATAGTCACAGACGTCTGACTACCTTTCTTACCCCATTATGTTAAATTAGTCATACAGGACACTTCTGCAGTGGTGGGTTCATTCTTCGCTGGTCTCTGCAGGCAGGCTCATCCAGGTTTCCTCTGCAGTAGCAACTGTGACCATGGACATATCATCCCTCAGGTGGGGAAGGCGTTGTAAAGGGAGAATAATCCAGACTCAAGGCTTGTCTTCACATAAATGTCCTGGAGATTAGGGCAGTTCTCCTTGTGTTGCAGGAACTACAGGATTGTCTTCCAGTGGGATTAATAAACATACAGATGGGCAACATGGTAGTAGTCTAATACATCAACAAGCAAGGGGAAAAAATATATTACCCTCTTTGTCACGAGGCTCTGAGAGTGTGGCAGTGGTCAGTGGCCTGTCACTGGCTTCTAACCACAACATAACATCCCTGGGAGATTCAACCATCTAATGGACAGGCTCAGTGGGAGCCTCCCATTTCCTCATAAGTGGTCCCTGAATCCAGCAATTGCGAAGAGGATATTCAGTCGCTGGGGTACTTCCTGCTGTGACCCATTTGCAACCCCTCAGAATGTCTCCCTCATCAGGAACAGACCCCCAGGGTTACTTTGTCTCTTCATTGGCCCAGGGTTAGTCTGTCTCCTAGTACTGTACATGACCAAATTCATACAGAAAGGAGTTTGGTACAAGATCACAGTGTATTCTCAGCTGGGGTGCCTTCTGTGTGGAGTTGCATGTTCTCCTGTGTTCCTTCCCACATTCCAAAGACATGCATCTGGAGCATTTCTCCCCGGGCCTCCGCTGAAAACAGGCTCTGTGGAACCTAGTCGGACTTTCCCGGTCAACAAATGATAAATAAAATAAATTTTCATAGGCTTTTTTTTGGTCCAGATAAATATCACCACCCCTCTTCAAAGCTTACTTGAAGCCTTTGTTCCTTGTTCAGCTGCTGGACCTAATCACTCTCCCCTCCAGGGAACCACTTTGCTTGTCCAGTTCCTATGATGGCAAGGGATACAGTCTTCTTTCTGATGTGGTCCACATACTTGTATCTCAGACGTTCTCTACACTTGGTGTATCACAGTAAATGGAAAAGATTTGGCTTATGGTCAGAGTCTCAGAATATCAGTCCTTTTCAACTTTTATTGAGTGTGTTCTCTGTGTTTTTATTTTTTGGCCTCCTTGTTTAGTTCTGGTTCTATATCTTTTTGCTTTCAAGATGCAGGTAGCAGCTATTTCATCCTTTTGCACTGGCTTTCAAGATTTGACATTAGCTTCTCACAGATTATGTAAAGCCTTTCTTAGACACTTTCTTTTGTGTCCATCTATCAAGGATCCCGCCCTCCATGGGACTTGAACTTAATTTTGGAAGCATTGTCTAAACCTCCTTTCAATCCAGCTGCATCTGCAGATTTAAAATTCCTGTCCTGGAAAACCATCTTTCTAGTAGCCGTTACTTTTGTTAGGGTGCGTTTGCACCCTATCTTCCTTTTCTCCCTACATTGTTTCACAAGAACAGTTACCTTGAGGACGAATTCCTCCTTTGTTTCAAAAGTGACTTCTGATTCCAGTCTTTTCACAACCCATCCATCTTCCTGTATTCTTCCCTAATTACTAAAATAAAAGGGAATACACTTTGCGTACAAAGGATGTACACAGGCAGCTCTGTTTTTGCCATCACAGAAAGGCAGCCTTTAGGAATGATGAGCAACTGTTTGAGTCTTTTGCCCAGAACAAATTGGGTAGGAAAGTGTCTAAGATTTCCTTGTCTCAGAGGTTGTCTGACTGTATTTCCTTAATCTGCAGTCTCCATAACAAATCCCTTCCCCTCCAAACCCAGGGCTTATTCCATTAGAGCTGTAGTGGCTTCATCCACATTCGTCATATCCCTTTTTCTTGGGTGACATTTGTCAAGCAGCTACCTGGTCTTCCTCTTGCATGTTTATTAAACATTATAAACGGGACTGTATTTCTAGAGCCAGAGCATCTTTTGGAGGTTCTGTCCTGAAAGGTCTCCTGTTATGAGGCCACCCAGGAATTACACAGCTGGAGATTCTGACCTATATGTCTGATCGAATGGACTGGATGACTAGGATATGAAGTTAGATTACCACAATAATAGATCCTTTCATCCTGGTGTGTCCAATACAACAATCCATCCTCCTCCTCCATGCTGTCTGTTGAACCTGAAGGGTTTTCTTTCCTGGAGCAGTGCATTATGGGAAGGAACGATTTTGAAGGGTTTCAGGCTGGAACACTGAATTTGCTGATTGGATCCAAGTGGAGGCTTGAGGACCTATGTCATATCATATGGACTGGGATGAAAAAATTAATCGTTGTGGTAAGTACATAACTTTCATTTAAAGAACTCAGGGCGATTGTGCCTTAGCATTATGGTGTACAATTTAGCTGTGGATAGGAGAGTTGAGTGATGCTCTGTATTACTGTAAGAAAATACAGCTGCATATTTTATCTCACATTTGGAGAGTCCTGATATTTTGTCTGAAGTGTAATGATACAAGGAGGACAGCATACTCTTATTTTTTGTGACTACATTTGGTTCTTCCTCCTGTTGTCATAAATGAAAAGGTTGGGGAGACTGTTGTGGGCAAGTCTTTTCTGTGTGATAAGTGGTTTGACAATCTAATACTCTCTTAAGAAGGTAGTTTAAATTTTGGACAAGGGAAGTTATTGACCATTGTGAGTGTCAGATTAAAGCATTTCTGTTTTATACTAGCCGGTGGGGAGTTCCAAAAAGAAAGACTATATTTACAGCAAAACTTTATTGAATCAATATTCTTAGGAACTAGCATCAAATTAAGAAACACAGGAAGCAAAAAAAAGTGCAGTACAATACTTGGTTCTCAAAAATGTGCAGTACAGTACATTCTGTTCTAACTGATTTTCCCTTTTACTGAAAAAAATCTAAACAATGAAATGTAAAAAAAAAATTAGAAGTAAAGAATTAATAATCAGTCACATTCGAACAAACTAATAACTGTCATCCCTAAATGCTGTCCAGGTGTAAATTTTAACAGTTATGAGTTATGCAAAGTATGTGTCCTAAGAAACCATTTAAATTTTTTGCTTTGATTTCAGGTACTCTGGCATTAGACTCACATTCGCAAAATTCTTGCATAAGTACTCTGCCATTAGCTTCTGGAGAGCTTTTCTGTTTATAGGCTCTGGTAATATCATTTTTATTGACAATCGTTTAAAAGTTTATTGTGTGGCTCTAAGGTGATGGCAGGGTCATGCCTAATTAGAAATAATAATGGAGGGAGAGTAAAATAACCTGTCTGTAAAGCATCACACCGCTCCTGCTGCTTGTTTTTCAATTGTGTTAGTTAAAACAGCCTAAGAAAACATGTGCTTCAAGTTCCCTGTTACCCCATCAGTGCACCTCCAACATACCGAGGAGGCTGCCAAGTAAAGACAGAACAATCTAGCAGGTGTATAAAAGTACCCGAATAAACAGTGTTATTCAAAGAAGTTAAATGCAGGATTTTGTAGAAAAAGTGGAAATAAACAGTTCAGTCCATACGTTAGGGGGAATATCACTGAATAGTTCACTTTCCACATCAATCCGTACTTGGTATGAGAAGATGTAAAAGTTGTTATTACATAAATCTTAGAAATAACCCTCTCCCTCTGCCCTTGGGCCTGTCTTGACACTAGTCCACATTGCACCCGATGATGTCAATGTGTTTGAGGGCTAAAGTTCATCTTTCTCTGTTTTAAGCTGTCCAATAAAATGTCGGTGTTGAAAGTTCATCTTGAAGTCCTGCCAGGATTTCACCTGATCTCCTGCACCTAACTGACCTCCAAACCTTAATGAAGGAAATCTAGACAAACACATAAATAATCCGAAGTGTTACAAGTTGCACTCCTCCGATAGATGATGGGGAATAAGGCCATTAATAAACTGATCTCTCTGAGAGCTTAGTGAAACAACTTTAACAGTTCAATAAAAATTGTACTTGACATATTTCTTTTTGAAAAATTTGCTCCATTTCTTTCTTTGGTTTGGCCAAACCACCCAACTGATCAAATTACGACCCCTCTTTATGTTCATAGGTGTGTAGTAGGCGTATGGCCCTGGAGCCTTTACAAACCTAGCCCCTAGAAGTGCCCTGGCATTGTGCCGCCCAACGTTAGTTCCCAGTGCCTCTATCAAGTAGAGCCACTGATGTGATCCCGGGGTGAATTTTCTATTTCCCATCCACTCATCAAGATTTCTCTTGAAGAAGGACAGCGAGGTGCTCTGCTTGACATGTATGGGAAGTCTATTCCAGAGCATGGGCAGTCTCTGGGTTATGAACCTTTCCCTCCAGCATGTAGTGAGTGAGTGCTCATCCAGGGTGCTGTGTACATTTTTAAGTCTGGCAACCAGCCCTACTATGCTATTCTAGTTGAGGAAGGTCAAGCTTCCTTAATTAGGTAGGGAGTGCAAGCAAGTCCCATTGAAAACCAGGCTTACCAGTAATCCCATAAAAAGTCTGATACTACTCTCTTAATAGATGAGAACAAATCCTGATAAGGCAGGTATGTGATTCGTTGTAAATCATAAACCAGGTTACTGCATGAATTTTCTGAGGCAAATCTAGACATAGACCTTTCCACTGCAACAGAATCTTTATAATGCAGCCACAATTTCTAAGTGTGTGCTTTGGACAGTACTCCGAATTGAATTGCATATTTTTACTCAGTAAGCAGGGGTACCTGACCAGAAATGGACTTGAGGGGAAATGATTATTTTTAACTTCCTCTGTCTTATTGGTATTGAACCTGCAACTAGCCAGTTCCCTGAATTTCTTAAGTGCACAGAAATACTTTAGCAAGTCTTGTTCAGGAGAAGACAAAGATGGTAAAAGATTGTCTGAATTTAGACAGTTTGATATGGTAACTCTGAAAAGAATGCCCTCTGATTTATAAGTTCCTATGTTGAAAAGGTAGGGGGTCACACAGTGTAAAATAGTGTTATTGGGGTAAAAAGCCTCAGACTAACTTTTTATATGCTGTCAAGTACCAATAGAAAAGTATGAATGAAGTTCACAGTTTTTTTTTCAAGGATCTTCTTGATCTCACCATGAAGAGAAAAGACTAAGATACTTTGAAATGCCTCTCCTCTCAAGTTTAATTAATAAATCTGTAAGTCTAACTTCTCGCACATTACCCATTCAAAAGGCCTAAATCTAATATGCAACATCAACAAAGCCTGCTGGAGAGACTGGTTTGTCTTCCAGAAGCTGTCACGTCTCTGGAATAGACTTCCCGTACATGTCAAACAGAGCACCTCGCTAACCCTCTTCAATCGCAACCCTGATGAGTGGATGAGAAACCACAAATTTGTCCCAGGGGTTCCACCTGTGTCCCTCATTGACAGGGGTGACAGCTGCTGACTGAGGTTACTTTTTTGTGGATAAACCCTTGGCTAGGCTTGTAAGGCCCCAGGGCCATTAGCCTAGTAACCTCCTATGATTACATGAGGAACTAACTGTAATAGTGACTTTTCTAGTGTTAGAAATGGAAGATTTAAGGGGACCAGGTAGTTCACTGTCTTAGACTGTAGCTCAGGTGAGGGACCTCCAGATATAACTTGTCATAGAAGGCAGCAGAGTTCACCAGCATGGCACATAGAGAATAATTAAACTGTGATCTCTCAGCTAATGCACCATTCTTTCAACAGCTTGCCTGTAGAACCTGTGAGCCAGAAACTTGTAAGATTTAGGGGAAGCAGTTTCTACTTTGTATTGCAAATACATACTCATTCTATTTCTCACCTGAGAGAGCTAAAGTACACCTTGTCTGCTCTGGCTAGTTCATGAGATTTCAAAAGTTCGTATTGCAGGTTGTCATGTACTCTAGTTGTCTGTCTTGGTGTTTGTCATATTGTTGTAAAAAAAAGCATTAATCGTCTTTAAAAAGGTTCTCAGTGACTATTGTACGCATGAGAGATGCATCTGCCTGCGCTCCCAAGCAGTATTTACATTCTGTACTAATTAGGCAAAATACTTACCTTGTATAATAGAAGGTTAACCCTCTAACATCTAAAGAACAGGATTATAATCTAGTTGCCATTATAAACTTATAGGGGCATTGTCAGAAAGCATCATTGGAAGGAATCCTGAAATCATTTAACTATATAGCCATTTTCCTTTGTTACCATAATCTTATTAATCCTAGACTATAACATTTACGTGGGGAGAGGTAATAACTGTAGGTCAAAAGAGAGCAATAAATTAGCTAAACTGTATTTACCATGCCCATAAAAGCAGAATAGGAGTAGATGTATATGCTTTGGGGAGGCAGGGTGTGATCAAGAAAACTTGAAGGCTATATTGAACTTCTCTGACAGTAACAACTGTATTCCAGTATCCTGCCCACAGAGTGATACTTTCCTGAAATGTGATCATTCACTTAAAATCATGGCCATCTCAGCAGGTTGTTGTCCCAGGTGGGATGTAATGATTAATAAGGGTATATACAGTTCCTTCCATAAAGTCCTTAATAGTTGCATATCGCCCCCAGTTATCCTTTAAACTGTCATTTCATTTGATCTTTTCATCATTCTTCACAAGCTAATTCTTTATTTTTCAGTAAGTGCTGCTTGATTTTTTTTTTCTAACTTCAGAATATCTGCCTAAATACTTCATCCTTAAATTTTCAGGGTCTGCGTATTAGTTTCCCCTCAAGTGTTTGGCAGTGCTCTGTACAGACTCATACAGCTTGAGTGACATATTTCCTGTAAAAGGAATACATAAGGAAACCGCTCCAGTACTTAGTAATAATGACCATCCCTCCTGGCATGTCTAAAGGTCAGTTCCCTGTACTTTCTCCTATTAACCTGGTGAACTTGGGCATGCTGAGGCAGTGTAGCAACTGCCTTATGTACACAGACAACCCTCTCCTCTTACCTCCCAAGACTCAGATTTGTGAGAGATGCTCTTGTATATCCAAATTGGAAGCCATGCACTCTCAAGTCAAGACTGGAATTACCTGGTCAAGAGGAGAAGGTCAACACCTGCACCACACCACATGCATCACAGCTCTCACATAAAAACACAAACCACACACCCACCTTTGTGGAAGCTCTCAATAGAAATCTATTCAAACAGCGGAGACCTCCAAGGCAGAAACGCACTCAACCACCATAACTCAGCACAAACCACAAGACATGTACCTCACCTACACATTGTGCCCCTCATCCTAAGCCCAAGCTCGCCCAATACACTAATCATAGGTGACTCGATAATGAGGCACACTGATGTCCCACTCACTAGGTTGAATAAAGAGAAGGTAACAGTCAGCTGTCTGTCAGGTGCCAGAATCCAGCACATAATGCAAGCACTCAGGTAACTCCACAACAAGTACAAGTATAACTCTGTCACTGTCCATGTGGGTGTGAATGACCTGAGATGTACCTCCCCGGACTACATGAAAAGAGACATGGAGGAGCTCTCTGATTATGTGGCCCAGGCAGGTATGACCCTAGCCCTGAGCAGCATCCTACCGTCACCCAGAATGATACCGCAGTACAAGGAGAAAATGATTGACTTCAACAATTGGTTAAGTTTCTGGTGTCATTCTAAGGGGATCCAGTATCTGTCTGCTTGGTATGACATGATTGACAGACCTCGATGCTTTGCCAGAGATGGCCTGCATCTGTCACCCCTGGATTTCTGGATACTGGCTAAGGCTGTTGCCACCCCTATACTGCCTTTTTTAGGCAATGTTCCAAAGACCAAATTACTTCTGTAACAGCTGTAAATAAATGCAGTATGAGGGTCATGCTCCTCATTGCTAGAAGTCTAAATCTCAAGATGCACTTACTCGAAGCACTCCTCAAAATGGATAACAATGACATTTGTGTTGTAATGGAGACCTGGTTTAAAGCAACAGAAAGCACCCCTGTGCTACCAAGCTATAACTCATTCCACACCTTTCGGCCCCAGAACATGGACCAAAGTACCAAAGGTGGTGGTATCTCCATATTCATAAAGGATATGCACACCTCCAGACTAATAGCCCAGCATAACGCATCTGAGATGCATCAGGTACAACTAACATTGGGTAAGACAGCGATTCAGGTCGTAGTCTGCTATAGGTCCCCAGCCATGTCCCAAGACTCACTCCACATTCCTAAGCACCCTGGAAACAATTAGGGTCCAACCCAACACTCTCATACTAGGTGACTTCAATTACCCCTCCATCAGTTGGGAAAACTACTCATGCACCAATACACTGGCCCAACGCTGCCTGGAATTCATCAATTCTAATGCCCTGGACCAGCTCATTCTTACCCCCAGTAGAGGAAGCAACATCCTTGACGTAGTTATTACTAACATGGGCAACCGTTGCTCTGCACCAATAGTCAATTCTTCCCTGGTTAGATCTGACCACAAACTTATCACCATGGAAATCCACATCTCACCCACACCCCATGCAAAGGTAACCACCATGAAAAACTTCTCCAAAGCTGACTTTGGGCTCCTAAAAACAGAGGTGGCTAACTTCACGGCATTCATGCCAATGGAAAATAGATGCATGATTGCTGTATCATACACCAATCCTTGTTTATTATGTCCATGATGATGCATTCCATAGCTTTGCATGTCAGGCTTGTCAGGCTGATGGGGCGATAGTTCCCAGGGTCTGTAGTCGTTCCTCCTTTGTGGAGAGAGATGACTGTAGCAGTGCGCCATTCGGTAGGGACAAAGCCTGAGGTGAGGCTGTGATTGAACAGGCCACACAGGTGAGGTGCCAGTTCACTCTGTAGTTCATGTAGAACACAGTCAGGGATACTGTCAGGTCCCATAGAAGCTGTATTCTTGGTCTTGGACAGCACTGTTTTAATCTGTGCAGCAGTAATACTGGGTGCCTGGCAATCTACTGGTATTGTGATTGGTGCTTTGGGGGGGAGGGGTAAAGTTGGCATTGAATCTGTCTGCCAGTATATTGGCAATATCTGTTTGCTCGGTATAGGACGTACCATTGTGCAGTAGCTCAGAGCAAATCTGGGTGTTGCCATGGAGATTCTTTACATAACTATAGAAGGCCTTGTGGGTGTCTTTATTATCTGCTGCAATTCTGTTTTCATAGCTAGCTTTAGAGGATTTGATGAGGGATCTCAACTTTTTGTTGAGGCTGATAGGGGAGCTTTTCCAGTCTTGGGGCTTCACCTTATTCCGCATCAGTTTCCTCCTTCTGTTGTAGAGTTTGTTTATGGCAGGGGACCATCAGATTGGCTTCCTTTTTTGGAGGATAGCGTCTTGGTTCTATTGGGTATGGCGAGATCCATGCATTTGTATTCGTGTTCGTACAGTGCATTGGTGTATGATTTGGAAGTCATACAACTATTCTCCATTTACATGGGTGCCTTGAAGTTAGCCACCTCTGTTTTTAGAAGCCCAAGGTTAGCTTTTTCATGGTGGTTACCTTAGCAGGAGGGGTGGGAGGGGTGTGGATTTCCAAGGTGATTAGTTTGTGGTCGGATCTAACCAGGGAGGAGCTGACTATTGGTGTAGAGCAATGGTTGCCTATGTTACTCATGACCAGGTCAAGGATGTTGCTACCTTTAGTGGGGGTAAGAACGAACTGGTCCAGGGCACTGAAATTAATGAACTCCAGGAAATGTTGGGCAAGTGTATTGGTAATGAGTAGTTTTCCCAGTTAGTGGAGGGGTAGTTGAAGTTGCCTAGGAAGAGAGTGTTAGGTTGGACCCTAATATTCTTCAGGATGCTTAGGAACATGGAGTGAGAGTCTTGGGACCTATAGCAGGCTACGACCCAAATCGCTGTCTTACCCAATATTAGCTGCACCTGAAGTATCTCTGATGAGTTAGGTTGGGCTGCCAGTCTGGAGGTGTGCATATCTTTTATTAATATGGAAACACCACCACCTTTGGTGTTTTGGTCCAAATTCTGGGGCCGAAAGATGTGGAATGAGTTATAGCCTGGTAGTGCAGGGGTGCTTTCTGCTGCCTTGAACCAGGTCTCTGTTACAGTACAAATGGTAATGTTCTCCATTTTAAGGAGTTCTTCGAGCAAGTGCATTTGGAGATTTAGACTTCTAGCATTGAGCAGGATGATCCTCAAATTGCATTTGTTTGTAGCTGTTACGGTGGTAATTTGGTCTTTGGAATACCACCTAAAAAAGGCACTATAGGGGTGGCAAGAGCCTTGGCCAGTATCCGGAAGCCCAGGGGTGGCAGATGCAGGCCATCTCTGGCAAAGCATCAAGGTCTGTCAATCATGTCATCCCAGGCAGACAAGGTACTGGATTCTCTTAGAATGACACCAGAAACTTAGCCAGTTGTTGAAATCAGTCATTTTCTGCTTGTACTGTGGTATCATTCTGGGTGATGGTAGGATGCTGCTCAGGGCTAGGGTCATACCCGCCTAGGTTACATAATCCCGAGAGCTCCTCCATGTCTCTCTTCATGTAGTCCAGTGAGGTACATCTCATATCATTCACACCCACATGTACAATAACAGAGTCATGTTTGCACCTGTTGTTGAGGGACTTGAGTGCGTGGGTTATGTGATGAATCCTGGCACCTGACAGGCAGCTGACTGTTAGTTTCTCCTTATTCAACCTAGTGAATGGGGCATCAGTGGGCCTCACTATCGAGTCACCTATGACTAGTGTGTTGGGCATGCTGTTTTGCCTTAGGGGCTTTGGTTGAGTGGCACACTGTTTAGGAGACTTATGTGTCTCGTGATTAGTGTTGTTTTCATAAAACTATTCATCTTCATGTACTTCGGATACTTTAAATATTCAGAAATATTCTGTTATGTGCCAAAATATGGCAATAACATGAACAGGGCACCACTCGTGCAGTAATAAAGAATTCCATTTGGTAAGAACAGTTAAATGTTAAGACGAACACAAAAGACTGAGTGCCTTGGTCACATTAGAAGAAGTAAACCAATCAGCTGCACTTAGAAGTACCAGTCAAAAGAGTAGCCAATCAGCTGCATTTAGAGACACCTGTCAAAAGAGAAGCAGGCATTACCTTGTCATTTTCAGGAAAACTTAAAACACTGTATTAATAAGGGATTCCATTTCACTATACTTTATCCCCAAAGTGTCATACGGAAAAAAGTTAACAGAAACCTATTGCAGAGTTACAAAAGGAGATTGTCATCTCCACAGCATCCATAATGCAATTTTTAAACATTTCCGGCCTTTACTGATTGCTGCCTACTTTTCTGAATTCTGACATAGCCTTTTGAGCTGCACAAGCTGCCCTTTCTCTGCTGTATCCTTTCCTTAAATAAGGGAAACTGCTCTGCATTAGATTGCTGAAGTCTTAGAACATTTTTCTGCATGCCTATTAATGGCTGACAAGGTGGTAGGTTTGATATAGAGTCAGCAATAGCCACAATTTTAAGTTTTGGCTCTTCAGAAACATTAAAAAGCTGTCTAGAAAAACTTCAGTGTAGCAGGATAAAACATCCTAAGTTTCAGGTGGTGCAGCCTCCAGAATGGGAGATATACTGTCCATCTTCTTGTCTGCAGAATAATTATCAAAGAGCACTTAGGCTGCCTCAGTTATTGTCTTCCCTGGGGAGACTGTAGCGCAGATAGGAGCCTCTTCTTTAAAGAATAGGTGGAAAATCTTACTGTAATTGATTGTGGCATATGAGATCTCGAGTAGTATTACAGGAGCCACTAAGGGGCACTTTTGATGGCAAGTTGCTCTGTGGGGATCTCGGACCATTTGGAGAGCTTCCTTAGTAAATGCTGTACACTTCCTCTATTTCTAATTTTCTGTAACACCAAGCACCCTGCTGGATTCTTTTCTTCTAATGTATCAATGATTGTGCTTTCTACTAGATCTGTTTTAGTTTCATCTGCTGCAAGACACTGGTTAGCTGTCATCCATCCATGAGGAATTCATATTGGCCAAGTGATCCAGTTGTTGGGATGAGGTGTCAGAATCTCAAAAAGTTTCCTGTCCAACCCTCCCATGTATAAAGAGATTTTTTTAGGTCTAGTGTTTCATTCAGTGCGGCAGAGGAGATTGTGTTTGTATATTGCAAATCCATGGTAGCATCTGTTTCTGAACAGATTATATGAGGGTTTGGTGATAAGTGAAATCAAGCAGACCAGACCTGACCTTGTGACAAAGTGGTGTTATAAATCTTTTTTTGCCATTTACTATTTTTTCCCTCCATCCATACCGATTTGGTTGTGCTATCTGCCCTCATGGTAGATCCAAGCTAGCAAACTTTCTTACAGATGTTTCTCCAGAGCTCAAGGTCTCTCATCTCCCATGGTGTTATGCGGTTCTTGACTTGCTTTAGATTTTGTCTACTGCTTCTGTGCAGCCAATGCAATTCTCCAACACTTCATCTTCTGACAGGTTTTATTATTGTTATATTCCTTTACACATCTTGCATATCTTTGAGTATTCATCCCAATGCACTGGTATTATATATTCCTCTAAATTTTTTTACATTGAAATTTCTTGCTTTCTCCTGTCTCCCATTCTGTGGTTTACATAAGCCTATCTGTCTGACAGAAATTTCCTTGGACCTTCAGTTCATGGTTTCCCGTCTTACCGAGTCCTCCCTAATCCTTTTTTTTCTGCCTTACTTTATCAACTTTTTTTCTCTTTATTGCTGATTGACCATTGGTTCCTTATCTATATCTCAGTATGGAAGAGGCTTCGACTCGTAAGAAATGCCAGAAGTGTAAGCATAAGATCTTGCCACAGGACCAACACCAACAATGTGTTGTCTACATTTAGATGCTCATTGTGATATTTGCTTTTTGTTTCATTCACAAATTATACTAAAAGGTTTCCTACCTGCTGCATTGGTAGACTCAGCTAGTAAGCACATCTTTGCATCAGCTACTCAAAGTAGTAGTCTTCCAAACTACCAGAAAAGGAAAAATCTAAAGAGGGAGAAAAAAAGTGTCTGGGCAAAGAAAAGCAAGAGATCTTCAGAGTCTTATTCATCATCTCCTGCTCTGAAAATATCCCACCCTATCATCTCTGTGACTCTTTCAGATCCCACCCTGCCTCATCCCTCAATGTAGACCATTACTGACACAGAGACTATCATTATTCATGACAAATCTCCAAAGAAAATGACCCCTCCCCAAGCTCTTGATCTTCCATAAGAGAGTTCTCAAGGTTTGTGAGCTCGAGACCACATTCTGCTGCTTCACTTAGGTCCAAGTCCTCCAGAACTGTAGTGCAATTTGATTGTGAATGGCTGATGAGAGCCTTCAGGAAGGCCCTCTCACCCCCTTACCTTTGCTCCTTTCATGGCTCCCAGCTTTGAGTTTGTGGTTTTAGAGCCAAGTTCCCACCCACCTTTTGTCATCACATCACTTCTCACTGCACCTGTTGCATCATCTCCAGCAGTACATCTAAAGCACTCAACTCCAAACTCCTCAGAACTGAGTTTATCCCTGTGCTGAGAGATTAATGCCATGGCCTTGTAGTCGCCTTAATCATAGACTTGCTCATGTCCATTTGAGACATCGAGTTCTTCGGACCTTAACACCAGTCTCTGCCTTAGGTTTGATGGATGTTTCAACATCAAGTGTAGTCCTCCAATCCGTCTACCATGTCGATTTAGGACTTTGGTCCAGTGTGAGTAGTGCCCTCCTTGGTGCCATCATTGCTGACTTTGATGTTCAAGGCATTTAAGAATATTTTACAAAAAACAGCCAATGGGAAGGGAAAACGCACTGTTTTGGCTCCACCCGTCCATCACAATTTGTTTGCAGCCTTTAGCCCTCACCATGTCTCTAAAGACAGCATAACATTTGACGGTCTTGATTCATCTCTTCAACAAGGACATAAAGACATATGTCCTTCCACATCACTGTGGCAGTGTTCATCACGTCTAGGATCTCCTACCAAGGATAGCCCAGCATCCAGCTACTATACCAAAGCCTTTATTACCTCGGGAGCATTGTATGTCAGACGTATGCTCCCCTCGTATGTGTAGGGCATAAAGGTGGCATACACGTTTCCAACTCAGAACTTCGTTACTACCAGGCCAAACACCGCTATACTATGTCAGTCTGAGTGCTCCTCACTTTGCTGGTTATACCAAGCCTATGTCTTTCAGATAAAAACACTGTTTGGGTTCTTTTTCTTACATTTTTCAGTGGGCTACATGTCATCCAAGAAAGGGAAATATCACTGTCAGATTCCAAATAAAGATTGCCACTAAAGGTGCCTGATTTGCTTAGGTGAGTCTCATGACCAAACTCAGTGTTCCGTCTGTCTGGCTTTTGTACCCAAGACTTTGTATAGCCACCTTTCTTCACTTTCCATTTATCTTGAGAATCAACATCTCAAGCTTTTGGCCCAGGATACCTTGGTAGAATCTGTTTACCCCCAGGTAGTGCCACCACTCAAAAAGAAGGCCAGTAAGTCTAGGCCTGAGTCTGTTGCTGTCCATTCTCCAACATATGTCTCTCTTGGAGAGTGAGAACCCAGAGGGTAGTCAGGCATTGACATCAATTTCTTCTTCGGCGACCTTCTTGGAGGCCAGCAAGAACCTGCTTCTTGCACATCCTCGAGGCTTTACAAACATCTGCCATGGACTTTGAGGGGGAACCACTGTCGTTTTTTTTTTTCTGAGGGGGCCTAAAGGGATTCCTAAAGGGATTCCTCAGATCCTCTTTAGGAAAGAGGTGCCGGGTATCTTAATAGAATGCCATTTGTCAGAGTGGACATCCCAGTGAAGAAAAGACATAAAAATAGGCATGTGTTGTCAGCTCCCAAGGATCTACAAAGGGAATGGCAGGGCTTCACTTAAAGCTTGTTCAGTGCCTTGATGGCATTGAAGCCTCCTCAGGGGAGTTAAGGACCCAGAGTCTTTGGATAAGGATTCTGACAATAAGGCTTACTCCTTAGCCTATTCCTCTCATTTACCTTCACCTTTAGACAGTGGGTCTGAGGAGGAGGAATCTGTCGTCCTGATTCTCTTTTGGAGGGGCTTTCCTTTGGTGATATAGTTATTGCTGCCAAGTATTGGACATCCAAAAAAGGTGTTATGAGTTGTTACAAATGGCCTCTTCTAAACCTTCAGCTGTTCCTCCAGTGTTGGTTGCTCCATTGGATACTTTCTCTGCTGACTCCTTGACACTGGATTCCCAACCTCCAGCTCCTAAGAAACTTAATAGGATACCTGTGAGTTATTGTACAGATGCCCTTCATCAGATCTAACAGTGATTTCTGTATCCACTGATAAGCCTTCTAGGCTGTTACCTTCTTCCAGTCTCCTAACCACACAACTAACCCATCCTCAACTGAAAATATACTTTCGTAGAGGTGCTAATGTAAACTAGTCTTTCTCAGACCATTTTTTCTGACACATCCACCCATAGTGCCCCCTCTGTCACTTTTGCAAATTCACTTAACTGAAAAATCTATCTTACTAAGTTTAGCAAAACCACTGTTGTACAGAAACAGACCTAGAGTAAATATTTACCACTGGTCCTGAAAAAAATCCACTCTGGAAGTTTGCCAGACTCTGTGGTCACCATCCCACTTAAGCCATCTGCATATTCACTAATTCCTTCAAACCCACCTTATTCAACTGCATGCAGAATTTTTCTTAATTTAACAATATGTTTATTAACATTCTTAAATTCTACAGTTGGACCATGTTAAACACTTCCTGTTAGACAGTACCTTATAATACTTCAGTGACACGTTCCTAAATATCCAAAGGTAGCAAGCAACACTCAGGAAGAAAATAATTAAGTATGTTCCCATCCCTTGCCAACATTTGTAAACAAACAGCTAATGAGATGCAGAGAAAGCATGGAGTGCTTGGCAAGCCAGCAAAGATCCTGCAAAATACAAATCTTATCACCTACAAAATATAAATAAAGCCAAAGTCACCTCTGGCAAATAGAGAAAAAAAGTTATCAGGGCCTACACTGTAAAACTCCCTGAAAGATCTGGCTAACCATCAGTCATTTCCTGAAACCTGGGAAACCACTCAGCCCCCTACCCAGTGAAACTGACAACAGCCATTTAATCATTGCAGCCACATCATGTACTGAACACAGCTGCAGTTCAATCTCATCAGCCAATTCTTTTACGTACTCTTAAGTATTTGACTGCACATTGTGTACCTGCCTCCTTGATAAAATGATAACTTAAAATCTTCCAAATCCACCATGGCAAGCCCAGAAGAGTTCAAGGAGTAAATAAATGGTCAACTTTAGCGTAAAAAAAACATTTATTCGCTGTCATCTATTACAGACTTTTGTCAGCAACAAATGAAAAAACTAACAATGTATAAAAACCTAGCCAATTAACACAATCATTCAGTCAGTCGTAACCAGTAGAACTTTTAAAGTAACTTTCCATACTAGCCGAAAAGTTGTTAAAACATGCAAGAAACCTCATGCTCGTAATCTTGTACCGGGGATCCAAGTCTTTCCCTACTTGGACGAACTTCTGTTTCAGGCATCCTCTCCAGAGACTTTATTGCACAATTTTCCTTTTCCCTTCTGCAAAGCATGGGTTTCATTATAAATTTAAAGTCCTTTCTGAGTCCTTCTCAGGATCATGTCTTTCTGGGGTGCAGGTTCCAGGCTGTGCCTGTGCTGGTATCCCTGCCTCCTCCCAAGGCCCTAACTCTCATTTCCTTTTTTCAATTCCTCCTTCTTCTGGCTTCACTAACAGCCAGGGAATTTGAAAGTTCTGGGGTTCATGGCCTCCACCTTTCCTATGCTCCCTGTGGCCAAACTTCTCACGAGAAAGTTTCACTGGTTTCTGAAGTCAGTTTGGCTTCAACATGCTCTTCCCCTTTAATTTGCAGTTCATCTTCTCCCTTGTCTCGTGAAGGAACTTAAGTGGTAGATTCAACAGTTGACTCTCAATCCAGTGCACCCTTTTCATCCATGTTTTTCCTCTCAGGTGCTGTTTGAAGATGCTTCAGATGTGAGATGCGCAGCAACATTTGGCTCCCTAAAGGTGCAGGAGATTTGGGTGCCTCATCAACAAGAACACATCAATGTCAAAGAAGTGAGAGTTGTTCTGCTGACTCTTCGTTTTTCATCCTCTCTTCTTCCAAGAACCTCTCAAGATGTTTGCAGATAATACCATAGTGATGTGATATCTAAGCAAACAGGGGAGACCAGGTCCCATCTTCTTTGCTGCATAGCAGTCCTAGTATGGGAACTTGCTGTTCAGTATCAGCTGACTCTTCTGGGAGTTTACATTCCCTCAGGTCAAAACATTGCAGCAGATTCTCTGAGCAGGTCCATAACTCAATCCCATGAATGGACGCTTCACAGGGATGTGTTTCTGGACATTGTCCACCAGTGGGGTAATCCTCAAGTAGACCTTTTTGCCTCCACTCTAAACAGATAACGTCCTCTTGTTTTGCACCCATGTCCCTCATCCTCTAGTTTGGAAAGTGGACGGGCCTATCTTTGTCTTGGAAGGGAATGTTTCTTTATGCCCTCCCTTCCCTTCCTCTCATTCCTAAAGTCCTGTTCAGAATTCAGCAGGATACTTCCAAAATCTAGCTGGTGACTCCCTTTTGGCTGAGACAACATTGGTTCCCTCTTCTTCTGCATTTAGCCAAGGCCAGTCATCACAAGTTACCTTACAGGGTGGACCTACTCACGCAAGACAAGTGATCTCTCATCCACCCACCTGACGCTGTGGGTGATGGGATTTCGATTCCACATAAACACCTTTTTTTTCTGAGGATGTGGTTAGGGTCTTGCAGGAGACCCGGCAATCCAGTACTGGGAAATCCTACTTATCCAAATGGAAGAGGTTTTCTGTTTGCTGCCTTTCTTATAACCTGGATCCACTATGTGAGTGTAGCTTTGGCTCTTTCTCATCTGTGTGAACTGCTCAATGCTGGGTTGGCATATTCTTCTGTTAAGGGCCACTAATAAGCTATCGCTTCTTGTCTGCCTTTATCACCTTCTTTAGCTTCTAGATTTGAAACTAAATAATTTCTTAAAAGAATCCTACATATTAGGCCTCCCAGGAAGCCTGCTCCTCCTCCTTGGGATCTTAATTTTCTTTTGGAAAAATTGACCCAATCCGCTTTTGATCCTGCAGCTTCAGCATCCTTGCAACATTGCTGTTGGAGTACTGTACTTTTGTTAGCCCTTACTTCTGCTAGTCAGTTATCTGAGCTTCAAGCTATTATGACTTGTCCTCCTTTTTTGGTTTTTCATAAGGACAGGGTGTCCTTTTGTACTAATCTTCTTTTATGCTCAAGGAGGTAAATTAGTTGTCCCTTAATCACTCTGTTTATTTGCCCACTTTTCCCTTCTCCTCAATCTGCTAGTGAGAAGGTCTTGCACACAGTGGATGTGCATAGACAACTCAAATTTTATTTAGATAAAACTACGACTTTTCATAAATGTGATCAGCTCTTTGTTTCCTTTCATCCTAGTTCTTTAGGATTGGCTGTGTCCAAGCAAACTATTTCTTAAACCATTTCTTGTTGTTCTTTTCATGGTAAGAGCCTTCCTCCATCTATTAAGGCTCATTCTACTAGAGCTGTGGCTTCTTCTGGTGCTTTTTCCAAGGGGTTGAATACTAACTCTGTTTTTGAGGCAGCTCCCTAGACTTCTGTGCATACATTTAGGTTCATAGGTTGGTACTAGGCTATAGGTTGGTACTAGGCTATTGGCCCTAGGCCTTATACAAGCCTATCTATAACAATTCCCTGGATATTTCTTCCCACAATATTTATTTCCCTGGACCTCTGTATAGCAGGGCAACTGACATGATCCCCGAGGTGAATTTCCTATCTCCCATCCAATTGTCAAGGTTCCTTTTGAATAGGGCCAAGTAGGCGCTCTGTTTGACATGTATGGGCAGTCTATTCCAGAGTATGGGGAGTCTCTGGGTCAGGAACCTATCCCTCCAGCATGTTTTGTTCATTGCAATGAAAAAGTTTAGATCCCTGGAGCGTGTGGCTCTGAGGGATTAGGATTTCTTTAAGTGGAGCATGTCCAACAGCTCAGGGTTTGACATGGCCTTGTATGTTAAGTAGAGATCACCTCTGAGTAGACGATATGCCACAGAGTATAGCTGGAGTTTTTTTAGATGGTCAGCATAGGGCATCTGCTTTAGGCCTGTGATTCTTTTAGTTAGGTATTTCTGCGGCCTTTCAAGCTGTTGCAAATGTCTTGTGAGGTACATACCAAACTGGGTGTTGTACTCTATAATGGTTCTAATGAAGGATGAGTACAGTGGGGCAATGACCTCCTTTTTTCTGGATGAAAAGCCCTTAGTGATGAGGTGTGCCACATAGAAGGATCTCCTGACTGTTGTGGCAATGTGGTTATCGAAGATGAGACCACTGTCCACCTGTGTCCCTAAGTCTCTCATCACACTTTCGGTGTTTAGTATATTGCCACCTATGTGGTAATTCATGGGTACATGTTTTTTCCCCAAAGGGGATAACTATACATTTCTTGGCATTAAGCTTGTGCCCATGGCTCTGGCACCAAGCATCTGTTTCTGTAAGGCCCTTTTGTAGAATATCCACATCATTTATGGATTCAGTAATGGCTCCCAGTTTGCAGTCATCTGCGAACTTTGTTAGCCAGAGTCCCTTAGTGTTGGCCTGTACTTCAGAGAAGTAGATGCCAAACAAGAGCGGTCCCAGGACTGAACGCTGAGGTACTCCACTTGTCTGGTGCTGGATTTGGAGTCTGCTACTTTTACAGTCTGGGTTCTGTCAGTAAGCCAGCTGGCAACCCATCGAGTGACGTGGGGATTTATGCCCAACTTAGTAAGTTTATCTATGTTTCCAGAGTGGGGGATGGTGTTGAAGGCCTTGGTGAGGTCCAGATAGGCTGTGTGGACCACCTTACCCTCGTCCACAGCTTTGGAGACTGATTCGAAGAAGTCAGGTTCAGGAGACAGGATCGGCCCTTCACGAACCCAAACTGGGTGGAGTCCAGTGTTTGAAGGTTGCCAATGTCTTTGTTTATAAGTTCCATGATCATGCATTCCATGCACTTGCAGATCAGGCTCTTCAGATTGATGGGACGGTAGTTCCGGGGATCCAAGGTGGATACCCCCTTGTGGATTGAGATGACTGTAGCTGTGCACCACTTAGTGGGCACGAAGCCTGAGGTGAGGCTATGATTAAACATGACACTTAGGTGAGAGGTGCTAGTTCATTTTGTAGTTCATGTAGTACACAGCCCAGGATGTCATCTGGTCCCATGGATGCTGTATTCTTAGCTTTGGAGAGTGCAGTTTCTACCTGTGTGGCCATGATTACTGGAATTTGGCAATCTTTTGGTATTGAGATGGGCCTTTAGGGGGTGAATTTGGCACTAAATCGATCTGCCAGGATATTGGCAATATCTTTGGGATGAGTATATTTAATGCCATTCTGTTGTAGCTCAGAGCATATCTGAGCATTGCCATTTAGATTCTTGACATAACTATAGAATGCCTTGTGGTTGTCTTTGGAATCTTTGGCAATTTTATTTTCATAACTGGCTTTGGAAGATTTTATGAGGGATCTCAGTTTCTTACTGAGGCTGGTAAGGGAGTTTTTGCATCCTGGGATTTTCCTCTTTTCAGCAATAGTTTCTTCCTTCTGTTGTATAGTTTGTTTATGGCAGGGGACCACCAGATTGTCTTCCTTTTTTTGGAGAAGAGCATCTTGGTTCCATTTGGGATGGCACGATTCATGCACTAGTGGATGTGCTCATACAGTGCCTTAGTGTAGGATTCAGCAGTCGAACTTTCGGATCCCGGCTGCATGGGTGTCATGAAGATTCACTTATGACTTGAGTAGCATGAAGTTGGCTTTGGAGAAGTTTTTTTTACGGAGGTTTCCTTACTAGGGGGTGGGGGTGGTATGTGGATGTCTAGAGTGATTTGTTTATGGTCAGACCTGACCAATGAGGGGGTGACCACTGATGCGGAGCATCTATCTCCCATGTTGGTAATGACCAGGTCTAGGATATTGGAGTCCCTGGTGGGACATTGGATTAGTTGATCCAGGGCGTTGGAATTTATGAATTCCAAGAACCGTTGGGAAAAGGTGTTGATACCCGAGTAGTTTTCCCAGTTAATGGTAGGGTAGTTGAAATCACCCAGTGTTAGGGTGTTTGGTTCTATCTTAATATTTTCCAGTAAGTTTAGAAAGGTGTAGTGAGACTCTTGGGGCATGGTGGGGGATCTGTAGCAAGCTACAATTTGGATTGCAGTCTTACCTAGTGTTAAATGCACCTGGAGAATTTCAGATGTATTGTGCTGGGCAACTAGCCTGGAGGTGAGAATATCCTTGGTGAATATGGACACTCTTCTACCTGTAGTCTTTCGGTCTTGTTTTTGTGGCCGAAAAGTGTGGTAAGAGTTGTAGCGTGGTATTGCAGGGGTGCTCTCTGGAGCCTTGAACCAGGTCTCAGTTACTGCACAGATATCGATGTTCTCCAGTTTTAGGAGTGCCTCGGGAGAGTGCATTTTGAGGTTTAGACTTCTAGCATTTAGTAGCATTACCTTCAGATTTTGCATGCATGTATATATTATGGTGGTGGTTTTGTCCTTTGAACCTTGCCTAAAAAAGGCACTATAGGAGTGGCAAGAGCTTTAGCCAGTAACCTGAATCCCAGGGGTGACAGGTGCAGACCATCTCTGGCAAAGCATCGTGGTTTGTCGATCATGTCTTCCCAGACAGTCAGATACTGGATCCCCTTTGAATGACACCAGAACTTAGCCGATTGTTGAAGTCAATCATTTTATACTTATACTGTGGTATCATTCTGGGCGAGGGCAGGATGCTACTCAGGGCTAGGGTTATTCCTGCCTGGGCCACATGATCCGAGAACTCTTCTATGTAGTCCAGAGAGGTGCATCTCAAGTCATTCACTCCAACATGGACAATGACAGAATTGTATTTGTACTTGTTGTGGGGTGACTTGAGTGCATGCGTTATGTGGCAGATCCTGGCATCCGACAGGCAGCTGACTGTAATTTTCTCCTTGTTCAGCCTGGTGAGTGGGACATCATTGTGCCTAACTATAGAGTCACCTATAACTGAAGTGTTGGGTACATTGTCTTGCCTTAGGGGCTGTTGTTGGGTGGCACACTGGTGTTGTGAGCTATGTGTCACTTTGGTTGTGACTGGTGTTTGCGTTTCAGCTTCGGAGGTCCTTGTTGCTTGGGCAGGTTAATGTTAAGGGCCTCCGCATATGTGGGTTTAGTGTTGCTATGTGTGGGTGTTGATGGTGTGGGGTTTGAAGGGCTATGTGTTGCTTGAGGTGTTAACCTTCTCTTCTTGACTGTTTAGCACAATCTTGGCTGGAGAGAGCTTTGCTTCCAGTTTGGCTATGTAAGTGCATATCTCACAGGTTGAAGTGTTGTGTGGTAGAAGGAGAGGGTTGTCTGTGTACATGAAGCAGTTGCTGCATTGCCCCAGTATGCCCAGATTCACCAGGTAGGCAGGAGAAATCACCGGAAGCTGACCCTTGGACATGCCTGTGTAGGTGCTTTTTTTGTAAAGTACAAGAGCTGTTTTCCCTTACCTTTGCAAGGTACTTTGCAGTTATAGGCTGATTAGTGCCTATGATTACTTTCTCCTAATTGGCAAGGAGAGTTGAGTGCTTGTATCAGTTTAAGGCTTTGTAGTGCTTTCCAGCAGGTTCTAGAGGAAGTGCTAGTCACAGGGGTTCAGAATTTAGTGCTACTACTGAGAAACCAGCTAGTTCTAAGGGAAAATTTGAAGAGCAGACTTTCTGGCACCTGGAATACTTTAACCGTAACCCCACGGTGCTGCATGCTGCGAAAAATGCACAGACACACACGGTTTTAAGCCAGAAAGTTGAAAGGAATAGAAATCAGCCCAAAAAAGGCTAATAAAATTACAATTTCAGAGCTAGAAACCACTCCTCTAGTGTTAGATAGGCAGTGCAATGCTCACCACTCCCACTGGTAAGCAGTAGGACTTCCCTCTACCACAGCAAGGTCTGGATAGCTCTGAACACAGAAAATAAAGTCCTGAGACCAGCAAAGGCTGGAATTTGGACTATACTAGCTAGGAAAGGCGGGAAACATGCAAACAAGATAGTATTTTTTTGTTTTTGGTTGAAACAGGCTAAACAATGCAATAATACAGTAAATAAACACAGAAAAGGCTAACGCACTTGAGTGTGTAGCCCTAAACAGTAAATGCAATTAAAACTCTACAAAATTAGCAATTTAAAACTTTTTAAATTAAGCAAGGCAAGTGCACAACTGAAAAACGATTCAAGAGGCAGTAAAATAGTAGAATAAGCACCTAGTCTACATATACAGAGAAGTGTATATATACAGAAAAGCAACTTAAACACACTTAATTCAGATGCAGTACAACCTAGAGCACTTGAGTTGTAGCGATATTAAGGCAAATACAGTTTTAATAAATGCACTAAAATATTCTCTATATTTCCAAAATGTTTGAGAAGCACAGTCAGAACACAAGGAGATTCAGGCATTTTTTTTTTTTTTTTTTTTTTTTTTTTACCAAGCAGTACAAGTTGGATGGAATTTCCAGAGCTAGTGCTGGTTTTGCTAGGGTTATCCTTCATGGCTTCCAGAATAGCTCTGCTGGTCCTTTCTTCTTCCTGAGCTGTGACACTCTCGCTATTGTAATGAATACGGCAAAAGTGAAGATAAGGACATAGTACAGTTGTGTAAAATCTTACTGTAATGGTAGATGTCCTTCTCTTCACTGTTGCAATATTCACTCCCTCCCTCTGCCCCCTGGTCCATTTCGCTTCTGGATGTATGGATTACCTCTCTACTTCTTGGACTAACATTCCTACTGGGGCTATCATTTCTGAGGTTGGTATGTCTAGATGTCACCTTTATGCCCTATGCTACGAGAGGAGCATCCGTGTGATGTACTGCATAAATTAAAGCAACCTAAAGGCTTTTGTATACTGGCCGGATGTCGGGCCACCCTTGGCAGGGGATCTCTATTGTAATGAATACTGCAACAGTTAAGATAAGGACATCTACCCTTATGGTAAGATTTTACACAATTGTACTTTATTCATAGACTGCACAATCTCAGCTACCACCTTTAATTACTATGGAACACATACCAATGACTTGATAAAGAGCATGGTGCTGTGAAAAAGCTTGTCTTGTTTTTAATCAGATTTTGCACTGTGACTCCATGTGTTCCTTTCTTCTTATGGAATATGTTCTGTCAGCCCTGTCAAATTCGAAGAACACCTCGTCCATAGACCCTGATTATGTACCAGGTTGCCTGATTCTCTGGCAAATGTTGCCTATTTCAACCCCTAATTATCCTCCTTAATGAAAGATTGGTAGTTATTCTTATAAGCATTGTAATGCCATTTCATAAGGGTGGAAAAACCACAGACATTGGTAACTGTAGACTCATATGTAAAGCAGTGAAGTTTATTATCTCAGACCTCATTAATCTAGACATCAAAATCTCTAAACTGTGGATCCTCCTCAGTTTCGCCTTGTCAAAAGGGAGGGTACTACCTCTTTAACCTTGTTAATTTATCTGAAAAAATAACCAAAGCAGTAGATAGCAGCTAGCAGTACAGCATATCTGAACCTGACCTAGGCCATTGATACTATCCCCCCGGCCAATTCAGCCATTATTGACAGACATAAGTTTGAATATGAATTTGTTATGTTGTATGGTATGGATGGCAGAATCTACATGGTTAGTCACAGGTGCCAAAATGTGCAAAATAGTTACCAGTAGTGTGCCATAAGATAAGTGTTGGGCCTGCCCCAGTTTGACATCTGTTTTTCAAGCTTTCAGTCCAAAAACTCTTGTTCAGAGGTTAGCTGAGTTTGCATATGAGTGGAAGTTGAGTGATATTTAATCTTTCACCGACTTACATTTGCTTCAAGATGGGTTAGACCATGTTATCAATTAGTGCAAGGACAATGGTCTCAAATGTGAAAAAATATAGTATAGTGCATTTTGGTAAATAAAACATTGCCTCATGTCATACAGATGACACACCCATCCAATTAGACACTGTTGTAAGTTTCTAGGCACTCTTAATTCCTTATCTGATCATCTCATCACCACAGTAGTTTGGAAAGTTTTCCATTGAGCGTATCTAATTTCCATAAGCATTTTCTCTAGATCCAAAGAAGTCTCATTTACATTTTGATTGTAACTCATCGTGCCCATTATTGGCTGTAAATGCACCTTTTAGCATATAATTGTCTAAAGATATCACTCAACCTGAGAGACTTCAGAGATTCATAACTAAAGTGGTCAGTGGCCTTAAAAATGTTAGTTGTCAGGACAGACTAGCAGCCCTTTCTCTGGACCAAGTCTTTTATAGACTTCCACATGGAAATCTGTGTCTACCCTTTTGAACTAAGTTCCAACCCTGTTTGACATTTTCCTTCACGAAACAAATGGTATCTCAAATACCTTGTTAAAGGAACTAAACCTTCATTAACAGATAAATAAGATATATCGGTGTGATAGATTTGTATCCCAACCTATCCCCCACCTCTGGAACAAACATCCAGTACATGTTGAGCAGAGTTAGCATCCCTTGTTGCTTTCAAAATATACCTAGATAATTGGATGGGCAGTATAAAATTTTCCCCGTTCTATCATGTCTTGACATCCATGAGGATGGGAGGGATCTTTTGAATATGGCCTTTTGTCCAGGCTTGTAATGGCCTACTAATTGCATAGACTTTACCTATGAACCCATGAAGAAGTGTATTTCATACATCATTTGTATGCATTATTTGCCTGCGTTAAGTTAATTGATATTGAAATTTAATTACTTCTAATTGTATGTACTTTTGTTAGTTGTTTTGGAACCTTTCTTCCTGGGACTCTCCTGAAACTAGAATATTACTGTTTGGACTTTCATGGTCTGTAAATTAAGTAAAGCAAGAGTCTTTACAAATTTAGAATTGAGAGAGAGAGAGAGAGAGTGAGTGAACAAATCCATAAAATACCTGGTGGGTGAAGTCTCAAAGCATTTTGTCTGTTTTCTGCAACTGTAATTCCTGCTTGGGTTGTTTTGGGCTTCACTGCCATTAATTTGCAATGCTGGTGATGGAGGAGGTAGCCTGTGTGCTGGCATGGATGCATTCAGTGTGTTTTGTCTCCTTGCAGTGGTTGAACTTTTCCAAGATGGCAGCATTTGGCTGCCAGTAAACAGAATGCTGATTCTTCTTGGAATTTTGTGGTTAGGTTATGTTGCACACTGGTAGCCGCAGTTGGGATCTTATCACTTGATGCTATGCTTTTAAGTTTTCCAGTAGTTTACTGTAGCTGTGACTTTGCCTGAGATTTGGTACAGCATTTTGGTTTAAAGAAATAGCTGAGTCACTGTTGTGGTCATAATGTTGCTACAGTGTTTCATTCTCCTCCTCAGCCTGCTTCCTGTTGTGGGAGATATCTGGTTATGGCATACTCCTTTATTTATCTGCATGTAAAATCAGACCCAAGGGGCAGTTCTTCTGATAACTGATAGATTAGCTCAAGAAAAAAAATGGTAAAAAAATGTTTTGTAGTTTATATTGCACGCACCTGTATTCCTTGTGACTCGAGTCACAACAGGAACACTTACCCTTGGGTAATTAAAAATGCATAATCAGAGTCCATGCCAGCTCATGTATATAGGTGCTGCATCAGCGAAGATTGATCTGTATGCAGTGAACAGAATGAAGTCATGTTACATGTTGGACTTCAGTAGTGAAATATAATAGGCTGCTATAAAGCTGCTTTGTACTAGCCAATCTTAAGATTACGAGGAAGTGCAAAAGGGCGTAATCAAGGTGTAATGCAGCACGTGTACCTTTAGTCAGGGGCAGCTATGCCCGTTTTTGAACAAGTCCGTACAAAACTTGAGTCATTGCAGTCCTGCTGTTCTTAAAGGACACGTGCCACCTCTTTAACATGGCTGATAATGTAACACTGCACTGTTTAAAACAAGCTGCGTTTTCAAAATGTATTTCTGTTTTAGCACTTCATCTGCTGCATGGGTCACACGAACATGTTTGCACTGCATAGTAGTTGTGTTCTACATCAAAACATCATTAAGGCAGCTAAATCAGTAGGAACTTTGAAAAAAAAAAGCCAAAATGATTGTATCAAATGAGGAATTTGGGTCTCAGAGCGGCAGAACTTTTTATGTGTGGTACTTGGTATTTTGCTGTAGGACATTAATTGGGTTCAGTTATAAAAGTGTGTTTGGTAAATGGAATTTGGTTAATAGAGGGTCAGTTGTATGTTATAACTGGGTAAGTGGATTGAGCCAGATTATCTTTCAGACTCCTTCCGACAATTGGCAGAATTACATTTTCAAGATGGGTTGGAAAAAGATATGAAGTACTAGAAATTTGATTTAATAGGCATCACATAAGTTTAGGCTCATAAACAGGCATAAGAAAATAACAGGTAATACCATGAGGTTGCATTTAACAAATATAAAAATTGTGTTGCAGTCTTGTGCCATATGATTATAGGGAAATATGAATCATAACCATTATTATTAGAGTATTAAGAAGTAAATTCCTTATAATGAATTATGTCATGGAGAGATGTTGCATTTTGGTCTTTATTCATTGCCTTAAACAAAAGCTTTGTGTAAAATGATGTCATTAATAAGTAACTGCTTTCTGTTAAAAATTGCTAACAGTACAAAGCGTTTGTTTCAGAACAAAATTGTGCAACATATCTTGTGCTACATGACATTCGAGAGGTGTGATCTGATTTGTATTTTCATGAAGTAGCAGAGGAACGAACTGCCATACTTGCAAAGTGCAAACTTCCTGTTACATAATGTACTGCCTACAATCAGAGATACACATGAGGATCAAGGAATGAAACATATATGTTGTTACAGTTGTGCGATGTAATGCAGACCAACCCAGTAACTGCAGAACTACCATTGCTACTTACCTTGCATGATAAAAACTCATAGTATTCCTACATTCAAGATAACCACAAAAACAATATTAAGAAAGTCTGGTCCTCTGTAATGTCACTACTCAACCCAGGAAGTAAAAAATAATCCCAGTCCATACCCCCAATATACCGCCAAATTCAGCACATAATTTATAAGGGTCCATATCCAACCGAAAAGTAAACCCAACTCATCCACCCCAACTCATTACTTCTACTAATACCCCCCAATACTGTCCTCTACGCATCGCACACATTACACACACACAACCAACCCCTCACTCATAACTAAAAAACAAACCATCCCCAGCTTACTTGTCAGCCCATCCCTTTATCTCAAATTAAAAAAAAAATACTACTACAAAAACTGAAACCTTCCTCAACTTCAACAGACAACCTGCCACCAGAAAATACCTAAAGCTTGCCACAGGGGCAATAGCATCCCTTGTAAGCATCTTAATTAATAGATCCATAGCTGAACCACGTGTTCCTAACCCATGGAAAAGATCACACATTGTCTCTTTACATAAGGGAGGCAAGTCTACTTACATAACAAACTTTCATCCTATTGCAATCTTGTCCCCCCTTCTCTAAGATTCAAGAAAAATCTGTGCACCTACAGCATCTCCACCATCTTACACATAACAACCTACTTTCCCACACTCAACATGGCTTTAGACCTAAACCAAGTACCTCAACAGCCTTATTATCTTTCATGGACTCTGTCAACAAAGCCTGTGACACTGGCAGACTACTATCTGCCGTATATCTAGATTTGTCAAAAGCATTTGACAAGGTATCTCACCCCAAACTGAAAGAACTTTCCAGCGTTGGTCTGTCTTCCCCCTCACTTCACTGGTTTTCTAGCTACCTAGCCGACAGGCAGCAAGCAGTAAAATGGCAGGGCTGTATCTCCCCATATCACATCACCCCCACAGGTGTACTTCAAGGATCCATCCTTGACCCATTACTATTTAATGTCTTCATCAATGATTTAGATACATCCTCCTGTAAAGGCACTCTAATCCAATGTGCAGACGACTCCACTATCATCTGCCCATTACTATTTAATGTCTTCATCAATGACTTAGCTCCTGTAAAGGCAATCTAATCCAATGTGCAGACGACTCCACTATCATCTGCCCATTGCTATTTAATGTCTTCATCAATGACTTAGATACAACCTCCTGTAAAGGCACTCTAATTCAATGTGCAGACAACTCCACTATCATCTGCCTATTACTATTTAATGTCTTCATCAATGACTTGGATACATCCTCCTGTAAAGGCACTCTAATCCAATGTGCAGACGACTCCACTATCATCTGCCCATTACTATTTATTGTCTTCATAAATGACTTGGATACATCCTCCTGTGATTCCACTATCATCTGCGTATCAGACACATTAACTCATCTACAACACATAACACAACAAGCTTTCTCATCCATAGAAACATGGCTCTCCAATACTGAACTCCCACTAACCCCCCCCCAAAAAATAGACAGACAAAGCTCCTCCTCTTCACCCACAAACCCCATAACTCCAACAAAATAAACTTCTATTTCAGCCAACAGTACTAATATTGAATTGGTTGAGCATACCAAACTACCAGGTGTCACACAATTAACGATAATCTCAATTTGACCTACCCATAAAAAACAGTATCAAAAAAAAAAAAAAAAAAAACCACCAAAAACTAAGCATTCTATACAGTAATAAAAACTTCCTCACAGCAGCTACCAAAATTAACCTGGCCTAAACCTACCTCTTGCCCCTCCCTGTTATGTCGGCCCCAGTTCTAATTAACTTACAGCCTTCCCTAAGAAAAAAAAACCTAGTAAGCTGCTATAACAAAATTGCCAAATTTGTCATAAACGCACCCCTTTCTAACTCAGCACTGTAAAGCCCTACAATTCCCTAAGATGGCTTGAACTCCCCCTTCACCTCCAATATGTACAACTTACTACAGTATACAAAATCATTCACAACCCAATGGCTTGTCCTGCTCATAGCCCATTAAATCAACTTTTATATCTGAAATAAACATCTCGTAACTGAAGATAAGCATCTCCTCACAACTTATAAACCTAACAAAACCCCAGGCCTAACCCTTTACTCCTGCTGTGTGGCAAAACTATGGAACTCCTGTCCTTCAACTGTCAAAACTGCTACTAACCTACACTCCTTCAAAACCTCTAAAAGAATACTTCAGCAAAGCTTGGATTTGCCCCTGTAGGAGCCAGGCTGAGGTACTCTTATACCTTTTTCTACCTCTACTGTCTCTCTATCTCCACTGCTAACTTACCTTACCCTCACTTCCTCTACACATACTCCCCTGAGGTTACACTCATACCTTTTCCACATCTTTTCCTAGTATTCCCTCTATCACACCCTACCTTTCTTTACTTGTGCTATCCTGTGCCTTCACCATTATAATCTGTTTATTTCGTGACCTTTAGAATATTGAAAATCGTTATAATCATCTGTTATGTAAATAATGCCATATCTTCCTATTATCAGGCTTTTCATGTTATTTATGCTTGAATGCCATGACTTTATTATGCCTGTTGAGTTTTTATGATGGTAAACTGTGTAGTTTTTTGAAATTTTGTGCTTGATTGTTATTTAAGTTCTCATTCTGACAGACTAATGTGTAGTTTTTATATTTACGTTTGAATATTATGAGTTTATTATGTGTGTCTAGCTTTTCATTCTGTTAACCATTTATATCTGGAACTTTTCTCCCCCGGCCTCCACTGAAAATGGGTACCTCATGACCCAGTCAGATTTTCCCAGTAAACAAATGCCAAATAAGTAAATAAATAAAAACTAACAATGCGACCACCATTATTCTTTTTCTTAGAAAAAAAATCTACTTTTCTGGTGGTGGACTTGTATCTTACGATTACATTAATTATATGATTCTGTATTGAAATGTCAGAAGTTGTAATGCTGAGTATCGGCTTGCTAAAAAAAAAAAAAAAACAAATTGCAGGAAAAGGCCACCTCATACCCATGAAATTCGATGAACTTGATTCAGCGATTGCCGTACCTCTGAGAAAAGGGAATATTCTGAGAAATGGCCAGCTCTGACTTTTTTTTCAGCCATTCGGTCTCCGCATTATGGGACTTGCTAAAGCGGGTCCTGACATTTCAAACAGTTGCATATTTATGTGTTCTTTTTCTGTTTTAATGCTGCCTGGATGTTTCGCAGAGGCACAGTATCATTTGCATCTGCAGCATTGTGTGTTTGGTTACTGCCTTTTTGTTGTTAGATGTATGCAACTAAACATATGTGTTTTGCATTACCACTACTTCCCTTATGCCTATGTCACATTTGGCCAGCCTACAGACACAGCTCTCAAAATGATAAGTAAAATTAAAACGTACTTCAGAACACATCACAGAGTTAGGAGGCATTCATGGTTCATTTACCTTGCCTTCCTGGACAAATCCACAGTGTGAAGTGACCCTGATCTTACGTTGTCATGCAGTGTATTTTCTGTTAAAAATAATTTTGTATCTGATGTGAGGAAGCCCATTCTCAGTAAATGCAGGATTGATACCCATCAGGTCCTGGGCAGCTTGGCATCTTCCTTTTTTATTTTCCTGTCTCCTCCTCTTTTTCTTTACGTTTGTCAGAATTTTATCCTCTGTCCACTTCCTCTTTGTTTGCCTATAAACCTGTGTTGTTTGGTTAGCATTGCCTTTCTAAACCCTGCCTTTGTGGCAGGCTTATTGCATTAATCAGTGACCATTCCCTTTGCTTACATTACCTTTGCAAAGGAGCACACCTCAGAGTACCCACTTTAACCAAGGAACTTGGAAGAGATTTTAAAACGAACTGTTGATCAACCTTATGAAAAAGGTCTTGCCAGCAATGCGAGTGGAAGGATTCTGTCAGATTCAGACAAGACCCTTTCCAGCCATCGCATCACCAGGGAGAAACCTGTTACATGGCAGAAGGCCCTTTTAAAAGTTTTAGCATTGGCTTCAAATGTGGATACCAAATTGGTGTCTACTGCAGTTTCTCTACATTCACCAGAGTGGACCTGTGCACTGGCTTCCACTTTGGCACCATACCTGATTTCATCTGTGTCTGATCAAGAGGCTTTGCCCATCTCTGTTACCTGTTTGTGCAAGTAGAACTGTCTCCACAGTACACAGAACTGCAGCTGAAGGAAACTAAACTGCAGGCGTCTGCTAGTTCTAAACTGAATTACAAAAATGGGCCAAAGCTCTATAGGAGGTGAGATCAGAAGGGCTTGCTGTACAGTCTTCCATATCATCTGCTCGGCTGCTGGGTGAGCTTTGACGATCCAGATTTTTGATCTTCTTTTCTTTGAATTCTCCATTACATTTGGTGGTACACAGTACTACTTTGCTATAGCCAATAACCTCCATAGATCTGCTTTTACAGATGACCTCACCATTCCCTCGTGTAACTGGCTTGATGTCAGTTACTCCCCCAAGTGTTTTTACTTGGCATTGATTATTCTGGTGCCATCGTCATCACAGCTGCTGTGCATTTAGTACTGTTTATGCAGGCTGTGTGCAGAGGTTCCAGTAACACAAGTACAGTGTTGGACTCAGAGGGGCTGCAGGTGGGAGTGGGTATGCATCAGGGTTCAGCTCTGTGCCTATTGCTGTGCACAGTTATGATGGACTGTATTAGTAAACAAGTTGGAAGGGATAAATCAACAAAGCTGCTGTATGCAGACAATGTGGCGTTACAGGCAGACTCTGAACAAGAACTTCAGCAAATAATAAGTAAAACAGAATGCAAAACTGAAGGCACAGGCTATGAAACTGAGTAGAGATAAGACAGTTGTAATGGCTGCAAAGTGGAGAAATCAGAAGAAGCTGAGGATTTAAATAGACTGGGTAAACAGTGGAACAGTTTAACAGCTTCACGTATCTAGGCAGTATGGTTGTGGAGAACAGAAGTCTGAATAAGGAGGCCATTGCTGCAATTAGAGGGGTTGCAGCCAATTGGCACAGAGTATCAGGGGTAGTGTATGACAGAAGAATGCCAAAGAAGATGAAAAGTAAGGTGTACAAAACAGTGGTGCTACCAGTACTGTATGATACAGAATCCTGAGCAGTAAAGGCAGAGCTGGTGAGGAAATTAGAGGTGATGGAAATTAAGTGCCTGGTAGGATGCCCACTGCAGGACAGACAAAGGAATGATGACATTAGAGCAGAAGTCAAAGTAGCTCAAGTTGTAGATAAAATTAAAGAGAACAGATTACAGTGGTTTGGGCACATGTGTAGAAAAGCAGAAGACAAGTTGGTGATGATTTGGGAGAGATGAGAAGGACAGGAGGAAACAAGGACAATCCAGCACAGAGATGAGTGGATGGGTTGTGTGAGAGATCCCCTTTGACAGTTAAACATGACTGATGAGGATGGTACTAGAGCAGCACTGACGTGAGAGAGGAGGTGACAGTTGATACAGCACCCCAGCCCCATGTAAAAAATGGGGACGATAATGACGATGATGATCATGCTTGCAAGGTCTGCTCTCTGTGCTGGAGCATCTGGCTTACTAGGCATGCATTTTCTAGCCTTTACTTGCACTGTCCGCTAGTGCATATTGTGCTAGTGTTTGTCCCATTCAGCACAGCATTCTGTTTTGCTTCACAGGAGGCATTATTTAGGTTCAGCATTGACAGGGTTGATATCCTTGCAGTTGGTATTGTTACAGTCTGTGCCAGTTTTAATGGAGCATTCCCTTTTGGCACACTTGCAGCCAGCAGTCCTTCAGTTTGAGCAGTTATCGTCCTTACAATGTCCATGTTATGGTGTAGGCATCCACAGGAACATTGTGAAGTCCCTTCTGGTGCAGGAAACCCAGAAGAGGTCTCTTTCAGCATCTGATGCTTCAGAGACATCCCACAAATGATCCCTCAAAGTCCAGTACATGTCTGAATTTTTGAATGCCAAAAAATGCATTATTGTATCTTTTGGTAAGTCATCTATCCCAGGTAACTATCACATTAACAATAGTCCCCTAAGACCCAGTTTCCTCGGGATTTGGAGCTTATGTGGACAGTGACCTAACATATGACCATGTGTCCATTGTTGTAGGAAAGTTCTTCTGTATTGCACTTCTTGTAAACAAAAGGATTGTGTCTAGATCTAGGGATGTCATTGTCCCCCTTTAGTTAGGCCTCATTAGGCCAATCATTGAACATAATCCCCCCTTTGGCATGCATCTGTCCAGACTTGTTCAAGAACTGGAATGCCCACAAAGGTACCTTACTAACAGGGATACAAGACCTAAACAACATGTCCTACATAGACAGACTCAAAGCTATATCACTATACTCTGTATCCTACAGACTGCTACGAGGTGACATATCTAGCATACAAGGCATCCTCTGATCCAGTACTGATGGATTTACTGCACATCAGCAAGTGTGATGGCATCAGAAATACTCAGTCTAGGGATTTAAACCTCTTCTGCAACAAAAACAGAACAGTTTATATGGACAGGTATATCTTGCAGAGGATACTGCTGCTGTGGAGTAGACTTTCCATCCACATAAAACTAAGTTTGTCCCTGTCAATATTCGTGTAACTTGGATCTATGGATGAGAAGCAGAAATATTACCCCAGGACTGTCCCTTGTACTATTAATAGAGAGAGGCATCTCCTAAATGCTTTATTCAGTGCATAGGTCCCCTCAAATTATCCATAGTATGAGCCAGTTAATATATAATCATTGCGCATGGGAAGGGTAAGGCCAATCTCTAACCAAATGGGATAGGTTAATTTGAGCACAGAAAGGGAAATTAGCTAGGATTAAAATGGCACCCACAAGGGCAGCTAGCCTAGTAATTTACCAATGAAGTTATGACTTCATTAACTCCCCCATGGAATTGCCAGTTATGGACTTGGTCAACAAAGAGGGCATTGTTTTATCTTCCATCCTTCCTGTGACCCTAAGTTTGGAGATTTTCTCCATCTCCCGCAAGAGAAAGGTAGTGGTTAAAGTACCTTATCCCCTCTGTCTCAGAAAGTACTGCAACAAGCATGCATATTCACTCCACATACATCAAGAGCGGTCCTGTCCATGTTTGACATCCTAAAAGGTGTCAACATGGCTGCATAAGACACCCTATCACCCTAGCCTTAATGCTCCAGAAATCAGATTGTTTTCCTTTTGTCAATAGAGTGGTCAACCTAGACATAGACTTACAAACCAGATTACACTGTGTCAGAAGCAACTCTGAAGTGGAAGTCTGCTCCCCAGAACCCCATAATCTGTCTGCCAGCCAAGGAATTCAGGATGAGTGACAGATATGGGAAGCTCTAGATCACTTACTTCACCCACAGAGAGGTCACAGAAAAAATGCTCCATGCCATGTAGGAGTTCCCAGACAGCAAAAAGAAACTCTGACCCAATGCCTTCTACCTTCTCTCATCCCACAAACCAAATGGTATACATTGTATACAACACAGATGAGTGTCAGGCCATGGGTACACATGCAAGAATTACTCTACACCAGGAAACATGGCTCTAGCTAACAGATTTTGCAGAGAACATCAAGGTGTCCTTCATAGAGCCTTTCCTGTTTGATGATGAATAAACTAGCATCTCAAAGACATGAAGAAGCAGGGCAGAACTGTAACAGCTGTGGGCATAAAATTCCATCCACCACAAAATTTGGAAGATGTCTTGAAGACTCAGAGGTCCAAACACCGGATGTGGTTTTAATGGGGGGTGGGGCACTGCAAGGTCAATAAAGTGATGCAGAGAGGATCCAGAACAAAGGCCAGATGTCCTTCATGGATGCATCTGCAGTCATAACAACTGGGTTGTCCTGTCGTCAGGCAGCCCTTCAGTTGGCCGGATTCCAAAGTCCGGGTCCGGCTTCGGCTGATGTCGCACTTCACCCGACGTCATCTCTGTTGGTCTTCGGGTATAAAGGCATCAGCCGACGCCATTTTCCTCAGTCTTTCTTGCTGCGTGGCGCCCGAAGCAGAAGCTGTTCGCAAGTGCCGGTCGGTCGGATCCAGAGATTACTTCTACCGAATACTACTTCGAAGACTTCTAAAGCTAAGTACCTCGTTGGGGACTCTTTCTTGCCTCAGCCGATGTCAGAAAAAGTTAATAATTGTTTAACCTGTGGGAAACAAATACCTCATAAAGATTTCCACTCTTATTGTCTGCCTTGTTTAGGCCCAGCCCACGACGTAGCAGCCTGTTCGGCCTGTGCTTCGTTCAACCGACGAACACTTAGGCGTCGGACGGAGTTTGCTGAACAGTTTTTCGGTTCTGATTTTGCGTACATTATGCCGTCGGATCCTCCGACTACCCAATCTGCCAAAAAACGCAAAGATAAAGACCGACACTCGCAGTCCGCGGTTTCGGCCGAAACCATGGTTACGCAAACCGCGAGTGTCTCGGTTTCGGCCGAAACCGAGAAAACTGTTCAAAGTTCAGCTGAATCTATTTCTACAACTGAGGCCCCTGCTACCACTCTTGAAACGGCCTCAGAAATTTTATCCACTACGGTGGTTGCCACTGACTTATCAGACACCATTCCCTTGGATGTCTCTACCCCAGCACGTGGTGCTGCTAGGCCTCCAGCAGCCATGTCCATTAAGGCCTTCGCCAGGGCTAAAGCAGCAAAGACTACTAAAACAGTGCCTGTTAAACCCCCTCCAACCAGGCCCGCCTCTAGTTCTCAAATGCTTACTCTGGCAGAAGATTTAATTTCATTAATTAGAGGATCTCAATCTCACCCAGACAGGGCCTCTCAGCCCAGAGAAGAGACCTAGGGCAGAGCCCCCTGAGCCAGTGTCCTCTGATGAGTCTGCCGATGAATCAGACATAACTGATCAGCCAGAGGCTCCTTTCTCCAATTTTGAAGACTCTGATGCTGAAGAATCCATTCCAGCTGCTTCCCCACCAGAAGAATTCTCCTTTGGGGAAACCTTACATGCCATGCGAGAGCAGTTCCAATGGCAGCAACAGGATTTTTCAGACACCAGAAAAAGACTTAGGACCTTTCTGCACCTTCCACAGCACAGGCCCTTAGCTATACCTCCTGTTCTCTCTGTGGTGGATGATGCTTTCAATGATGTCTGCTCCGCACCAGATTCTTTACCTCCAGCCCCTGCCAAACCAGACAGATTTTACAGGGTGCCAGACACTCATCACCACCTTTACAAGGCCCCACTGGCAGACCCCGAAACTATATCCCAGGGTCCCAAGGCAGTAGCCGCGACCATAGCTAAAAACCCTATTCCTTCAGAAAGGGAAGCAAGGTCATTAGACAGATGGGGCAAAAAGGTCTACACTTCAGCTACTCTCTCAGCTAGAGCTTTAAATTGTCAATTTCACATGATACAATACCAAGAGTTTATGCTTGATCAGTTAACTAAAAAACTAACCACTGATGAATCTCTTGATAAGAAATATGTATTAGAAATGGTAAATAACATACAACAGGTTAGTAACCATTCCTTAAAATGTGGCTATGATGCACTGGAGGCTTCATTTAGATCAGCCATGACTGGCACAGTGATAAGAAGGCATGCATGGCTAAAGGAGCAAGCTCTACCGGATCATGTTAAAGCTAAGTTGCTAGATGCTCCTATGGATAAGACAAGTTTGTTTGGTACACCTGCCCAGCAGGTTATGAAGAAAATGGAAGAAAAGGCAAAATCTGTTCAAACAGTTAAAGATTTCTTGCAGGTTCAACCCCCAAGGTTTAGCAGGAACTGGCCTGCCAAAAATTGGTCCTTTCCTGACTCCACAAGACCTCAAAGGGGCAGGAATAGACGTTCCAGAGGCAGAAACCAATCCAGGGGAGGTGCCTACAGAGGATGACAGTGGCAAGGTAACAACAGAGGCACAGACACAACCTCTGCCACTACATCAACTCAACCACAGTGACTTAACCCTAAATCCGCCTACCAGGGAACAAATAGCAGCTCCTCTAGGCGGAAAATTAACCTTATTTTCAAAGAACTGGCACTGTATAACAAAAGACAAGTGGATTTTACAAACCATAGATCAAGGTTACCGGTTCCACTTCCACACTTTACCAGTCAAAAGAGGAATGCCAAATCTACCGCCAAATCAAAAAACAGAGGCTCTACAACAGATAATGCAGTTAGCAAACATGAGAGCTGTGGAAAGAGTGCCAACAGCAGAGCAAGGAAAGGGGTTCTACTCCAGACTATTCCTAGTTCCAAGAAAGGAAAAAAGTTGGAGACCAATTCTCGACCTGTCCGCCTTAAATACATACATCATTGTCCCAAAATTCAAAATGCTGACCCTACAGCAACTTCTTCCCATGCTGGGCAAGGAGTGTTGGCTGGTAACTCTAGATCTCAAGGAGGCATACCTGCACGTCCCCATTCGACCAATCTGCAGAAGATACCTCAGATTTCTTGCAGGATCAGAGCACTATCAATTCTCAGCATTGCCCTTTGGCTTATCTACTGCGCCCAGAGTATTCACAAAATGCCTGGCATCAGTAATCGCCCATTGCAGACTACAGGAATTCAAATTTACCCATACCTAGACGACTGCCTGCTACAAGGGGACAACAAAAGCAAGCTGACAACAGATTTACAAAGGGTCATTTACTTGCTGCAAGCACTGGGATACACAGTCAATCTACAAAAGTCAAGGCTGATACCATCCCAAACAAGGACATTCTTGGGCTGAATTGGACACAGTAAAACAGATGGCATTCCTAACAAAGGAAAAACAAAAGAACTCCCTCTTTACTTCTTGGCACTAACAAAACTGAACAAGTTAACAGCAAGAAAAGTATTGCAGGCCTTGGGCTTCATGGCATCATGCATAATCTTGGTTCCACTTGCCAGACTACATATGAGAAAACTACAGTGGTACCTAAAGAATTTATGGTCTCAACACAGACACAGCCTAGAAACAGAAATCCCACTAATTCCATGCTTAAAACAGGAGTTCCTATGGTGGGCTCAGGCATGCCAGTCAAACCCAGGGCTACCCTTTCGCAGATGTCAAGCAAGCCAGTCCATCACAACAGACGCTTCAGACCTAGGATGGGGGGCCCACATGCTGGACAAATGCGTGCAAGGATTGTGGACACAGGATCAACTACACCTGCACATCAACCTAAAAGAAATGCTGGCAGTAAAACTGGCAATCCAAAAGTTCAGACCATTTCTCAAAGAGGGCCAGTTGATGATAAGGACAGACAACACCACAGTCATGTGGTACATCAACAAACAGGGAGGCACTCATTCATACCCCCTATGCAGAATGACTTTGGAGCTGTGGACCCTGGCACTCAGCTACAACATCCAGTTACAGGCAAGATTTGTACCGGGAAAAGAGAATACTCTAGCAGACATATTAAGCAGAACCACATCGGATGCCCACGAATGGAAGCTGCACCCGGACATCTTCAAGACCATCTCAAAGAAATGGGGAATGCCTCAGATAGATCTATTTGCATCACCTACCAATCACCAGCTCAAAAAAATTCTGCACAAGGACATTCCACCCACTAGCATGGAAAGTGGATTCGCTCTCCTTCAGCTGGAAAGGCCTAACAGCATATGCATTCCCACCTCTTCCCTTGATACACAAGGTATTACTAAAAATCAAGGAAGAACGTCCAAGGATAATCCTGATAGCTCCAATCTGGCCAAGACAACACTGGTACCCACTGCTGAGGAGCATGTCTCGGAACAATATGTGGCCAATACCCCTGATGCCTTTGATGTTAACTCAGAACAACTACAGCATCATACATCCAAACCTAAAAACGTTGCAACTGACTGCATGGAACATCACATAGCAGCAGCTAATCCAGAACTTTCCCAAAGAGTTAGAGACATTATTCTTGAAGCACGCAGACCTTCAACAAGAAGAAACTATGCTGGAAAATGGAAAAGGTTTGTCATTTGGAGTACTGAAAGAGGAAAAGATGTGTCAAACATAGATATGCCTAACATTCTGGAGTACCTAGCCGAACTTCTTCATTCAGGCCTGTCCTACTCCTCCATCAAGATACATGCATCAGCTATTTCAGCAGAATACAGCTTTGATCCACCTGTTTTTTCTCACCCTTTGCTCAGGCAGTTCCTCAGATGAATCAAGAATGTAAAACCTCCAAGGAAACCACCATTACCAGCTTGGGACTTAAACTTTGTGCTAGAAAAATTGACACTATCACCCTTTGAACCAGCAGCAACAGCAGACCTACAACACCTGTCATGGAAAACTGCTTTCCTACTGGCAATTACTTCAGCAAGGAGGGTTTCAGAACTACAGGCTTTAATGGCAGTGCAACCCTTCCTAATCTTCCACCAAGATAGAGTGTCCATGAGGACTAATCCTACATTTATGCCTAAGGTGGTATCCAGAGTGTCTTTAAACCAGGCAATCCACCTTCCTACCTTCTTTCCCAACCCACAAAACAGAGGGGAAAGAATATTGCATACCTTGGATGTACATAGACAGCTACGCTACTACTTGGACAGAACAAAAAGTAGCAGAAAGACTGACCAACTTTTTGTAGCCTATGCAACAGGAAGGGAAGGAAAAGCTATTTCCAAGCAGACAATCTCCAAATGGATAGGAAATTGCATACGATTCTGTTACTCCTTCCATGGAAAGCCAATTCCACAGAACATAAGACCTCATTCTACAAGGGCAACAGCCACTACCACAGCCTTCTTACGAGGAGTGGCAACCAAAGACATTATTGAGGCGGCTACTTGGACCTCCGTGCATACATTTGCCAAGCATTACAATTTGCCTCTATATTCCAGATCCCGAGCAGGGTTTGCCACTGCTGTACTGCAAGGGATCCTAAACACACCATAATCTAGTTTTATCCTCCTCCCCTTGTTGGCTATGGTATTCTACCCAGTTGTTATGACTGCAGATGCATCCATGAAGGACATAGTACAGTTTTGTACCTACCATAAATGTAGATGTCCGAACTGGATAGCATCTGCAGTCAGGATTACCCTCCCTCCTTCCCCTCTGTGGTACTCCAAGGGTGTATACCCTCCTAATAGCTAGCTGGTGGGGGGGAGTCTTTTATGGTGTATTTGTTTGTATATATGTGCATACATGCTTATTTTGTGTTTACCTCTATCTTTTGGAAACATTGGCATCTATCTAAATTTTAGCCTTCAAGAGGGCTACTGGCATCTGGGGCAAGAAACACTGAGGAAAATGGCGTCGGCTGATGCCTTTATACCCGAAGACCAACAGAGATGACGTCGGGTGAAGTGCGACATCAGCCGAAGCCGGACCCGGACTTTGGAATCCGGCCGACTGAAGGGCTGCCTGACGACAGGACAACCCAGTTGTTATGACTGCAGATGCTATCCAGTTCGGACATCTACATTTATGGTAGGTACATAACTGTACTTTCCAAAGCAACCCGCCAGTTAAGAGGATGAGGTGTTTATCCATCCTCAGTAAGCCATGTTCATCTAATAGGAGGGCAACAGCACTGTTTAAGGATTCCCTTGTTACTTCTCTCTGAAGGCGTCTAGGAACGTCTGTCCTTCCCTACCTCAAGTGGTCAAAAGATCACTTAGGACAGGTGAATCAGGGATATAATATCCAGAGGTCATAAGATACAATTCATAAAATGCCAGCATTCAAGTCTCCTGCCAAATATCATACTCCATCTGAAAAAAGACACACAGACTAGGAGGTAGGCAGCTTTCTAAAGAAAACCACCATCTGGCTCCAGGGTCTGCTGTATGCCTACCAACCAGCACTCCACTTGCAGAAGATGATTCAAAAAGCCCATTAGTTTGAGGTCCAAAGTAACATTAATGGCACTGTACTGGCCCAGACCAGTGTGGTTTCACCCAGAGGTTTCTCAGGCTGCATATCTATGATAACCTAATCAGATACTTGTCGAGACATCCCCACCCAGCCATCCATACCCTGAAACTGTCAGTGTAGCTTCTTCAGTTCTGGTTATCACAAACAACCCCCACCTTTATCCCTGAAGTTATAGAGATTGTGACATTTCACAAATGCCTTCTGTTGTGATGATGATTAAAGCCAAATAGAAAAGATTTATTAGCTGTGGTCTCTAGGGTGAGGAGCAAGTCCAAAGATGGCATGTCTTGTTCAGGTGCTGCAGTGTTTTATTGGAGCATCCTCCTACCAGTCATTACAGGGGAACAGGTCTTACTACACTCTCTAAAGCCAAAAACGCAACCTCCGTGGGTCCCAACAGCATTTCAGGATGCCGCTTAAATAGCTTAAAACAAAATATATCAGGGCCATTAGAAACCCTCATTAACCACAGCCTCCAGACAGGCTTTGTGCCAGAGCAGTGGAGGACTGCAACAGTCGTCCCTCTGCACAAGGGTGTCCCATCAACTGATCTAGGAAACTACAGACCCATAAGCTTGACAAGTCTTGTCTGCAAGGCCATAGAGAGAATTGTCCTGGACCTGAGCAATAACCTCTTAGGATCTGTCCAAACACTGGACGAGACCCAGTTTGGCTCTGTCAAAGGAAGGTCTTGCCTGCTGAGTGTGGTGGGCTTCTTTGAGCAAGTCACCAGGGCCATTGATGAAGGTAAAACGGTACAAAACATTTATCTTGACCTGGCCAAAGCTTTTCACAATCCCCCATAGATAAATTTACTGAGCCAGGCATGAAACCCTACATCGCCAAATGGCTAGCCAGCTGGCTTACTGACAGGACACTTGCTGGCTAGATAGGTGAATCAATTTACAATAAGAAATCTGTTACTAGAGGCATCCCACAGGGCTCAATGTTGGGACCCCTTCTGTTTGGTATATACTTCTTTGAAGTGAGGGCTAGTGTTAGGGGCCTCTAGATCACCACGTTTGCTGATGACTATAAGCTGGGAGCAATCACTGAATTCCCAAATGATGTCAACGTCCTACAGACAGGCTTAAAATGATAAATGACTGGTACCAAAACCATGGTCTGAGACTAAACACTAAAAAATGCATAATCATACCCTTCAGTAAATCCGATATCCCTGCAAATTGTAATATTGATAGTGCACCTCTAAAAGTAGACCCAATGGTGAGGGACCTAGGAACACAGATAGATAGTAACCTAAACTTTGACCACCAGGTAGCAATGGTAGTGAGGAAATACCTCTGTGGCTCAACTTATAAGTAAAGGCATGGCATCAAAATCAAAGGAAGTCATAGTGCCAGTGTACTTGGCTGCCATCAGGCCCATAATTGAGTACAGTGCTCGTTTCTGCATGTACCTAACCAAGCACTTACACCAATTGGAATGGCCCCAGAAGTTTTTCACCAAAAAAATGCAAAGTATAAGACAGATGTCTTCTATAGACTGACTAAAGTCCCTATTCATTTACTCCATCTCATATCGTTTGAGAGGGGACTTGTGCCTGACCTGCAGGGCATTCTCTGATCCAGCCCTAATGAAAATGTTACATAGTCACAAGAAAAATTATATGAGAGTTGCACGTTCCATGTAACTGACCCTTATTTGTGACTCTAACAGAACTTACTGGAGAGAGATTCATATCCCAAAGACTACCTCATCTGTGGAATAAACTTCCCATCTTCATAAAACAAAGCCCATCCCTTACTCTTTCCAAAAAGAATTTGGATAAATGGATGGAGTAAAGTCACTCCTGGGGGTATTGCCCATGTCCCTTATGGACAAAGGCAGCCTGTAAAATGACCCAGGGCTCCAGCACCCAAAGACCCACTACCCTGATACTACCCAATCTCTTATCTGGGGAATTAAGATGTAATATTGTCATATCTGGGTATTATTGGCCAGTCTTGTAAAGGCTCTTGTGCCATTAGCCTAGTAAACACCTGCGAACTTATGTGATATGCACAGGATACAACATGCTATTTGTAAAATGGCTCATAGTACCCTTGTCCCCTTCAAGACACCCCACCCCATCAGAAAAAAGACAGGACAAGAATGTAGAAGGCCATCTAATGAAAAGCGGAATCCAAAACATCCCACCAAACCAGAGTCAAGGCTACTACTCGAGATCCAATTTGGTGCCAAGAAAGGACCTTGGGACCTTTCTGGATCTCACTGTCCTAAATGAGCTTAATAAAAGAAAAGTTCATGCAGACAGTCTTTTACATGTTACTGAAGGTGTGCAAATTCTTGCAAGATTTTAAAGTTATTTACTTATGACAGTAGATCTGTGAGAAGCCTGCCCAGCTTCTAGCATTGCCTGGGTAGCTGCTACTGAAATTTTCCTTCCTTCTCGGCCTTCTTTTCTAGGGTATTACCTGAGTACTGCTACTTTAGCATTGTCAAGGTTCATGCACCAAGAACCCAGAGAGAGATGGGAGCTGAGAAATATGATGAGACCTGGAAGAAGGGAATGAAAAGCCTGAAGACTTCATGTCAGGTGATGCTAGAGTGAGTGTGTCCGCACACATGGCATAGCAGTCAGTAAAGATAGACCTGTTTTGTACACATGTAGTGATACAGTATGTACATAATTTCTGCATCTGGATGAACAGGCCCATCCTCATTAACATATTTGCCTGCTTTCCCCTTCTTATTCTAACTTGGTATACTATTTATATTTTGTCCACATTGCATTTTGAACATTTTAGATGCCATGATGGTGTTAGCCTTTCAGCTAATGAGGACAGAGCTACTCATTCTGTTCTGTTGTGTGCAAGTAGCACGACAGACCAGAGGGAAAGGGAAGGTGAGATAGAAATGTATCCTTGACACAAGTTGTAATTCTTAAAATACAAATTATTATTCTAATATTTGGATCTCTGATTTTTAAGGAACAACACAGATTAAAGAACGCCAGAGGTTATTTGAAAAGATTCGTACACTTCAAATCAGTGATGTGAAGGATGATGTCTTTGAGGAAGACAATGAGGGGAGCAAGGTAAGAAAGTTTTTTTTGTGGTTTCCTCTCACAATTAATACTAAACAGCCTTATCCTGAATATTTGAACTTTGTGACCCCTTTAAAGCAAAATGTTAAGTATGTTACTATGGCATAGGTTTACTTTGCTCTTGATTTCTGTGTGTATCCCTAAAAGGTAGATTATAGTTCACAGTAACTGCTTGGTTGTGAATAATGAAGTAGGTTACTGTATTAAACTGTAACACAGCTTACTTGCCCGGATATATACTATAGACAGGGTTAACACTAATTTCCTATTTTTTCAAGGAGGTGGCAGGTGAATAGTTATATAAGTAAACTAATTATCTGTACTAATTTTAGACATTTTTTCCACATTCTTTTTGACCTTGTGCCTGCTGGCCATCAAACATACCCATAATAGACGTGAGCCCATTTGGTCCCTCAGAGTGGTGGAACAAGGGCCATGCAAGGAGGAGAGGGCATCATATACAGTTAAGCCTGAAAGTATTTTCCTGTTTTCTAGCCAGCAGATCCCAGTTGTGAAGATATTTGTGCTGGCCCTAACCTCACCCCATGGACAAGGGAATGACCTACAAACATCGCCATGATTGAGATGCACAGTGCCTTCCCTTGCATGTGTGCGTACTCCCATACACTCACTTTGATGATATAAGTGGTGGTGTGGTAAGACAAAAGCCCACCACCAGCACATGTATTTGCCTTGCCATCCCCTCCATCATAAGACATGGAAGCATGTGTCTTGGTCAGCCCTGCCTTTCCCTCCAGGATGGGTAAACATATCCTTCCCTGCCAGCTTTGCCAAAAGCACAAACTGCTAATTGAGCTCTGGCCTCCTGGTACTTAGTCAGGGTTCTACCCTTCTACACCATCAGAGCTGAATGTTGTTAGACATTTTATGCTGTCATTTAGCTGCATAATGGTGTGGCTGGACCTCACTTTCTATTCATTTATTTTACACTTTTTTTTCTCCATCATAGTATATCTGAAGTAATGTGGATTGCCCCTTACCTGTGACTTTGTCACACCTCCATCTTACCTCACTTCTGTTTTGTTTGATATAATATATTTTTAACTATTAAAGATTCGGCCATTTTTTTTTTTTTTTTTACTGGTGCATTAACTTTGTGACGAAGACTGTTCTAAGTAACAGACATCCAGCTTGTATGCCCTACTTAGGGCTTACCCTGTTGGGATGAGAGTTTTTTTAACATCTTTATTATATTCGCATAATTTTAGTCCGTCAGTTGGCTTAAAGGATTAAGAAACTGTTAACGAACTGTTTCCTGTGGTCAAGGTTTGATTCCCTCAGCTTCCATTGATTCATTTTGCAATTCTGACCTAATCACTTAACCAGACACCACTCCTGGGCTGAATCTGAAAAAGGCCCTTGGACGTAAGTGCTGAAAGCAAATAAGTAAATAAATAGCAATTACATCAGTGCATATACAGTTATAGAAAGCAAACCATTGTAAACATTTTTCATCGTTTTCCTGCACTATACAAAAACGTTATATACATTGCTCAAGCCCTGCCTTTCCTTAAATGTCACTATTCCTGTACATTATTCTGCATGTATTGTTCACACCAATTTCAGATTCTATGTAATTTACTTTTTCCCTTTTCTAAAGATCCCACCTCCATTTTTTTCATCTTTTACATTATTTAATACTTCAGTTATGGGTGGTTTAGAATTTGATTTCCATTTTCTGTTAATTGCTAATTTGGCAGCCAGTGGCATTAAACTTGGCAAGGTGTTACTGTTTTTAAGCAATTCAGATCCTCTATCCCAGCTCAAAAGAGACATTTCCTTAGTTGCTATCATTTATTTGCTCCCCGAAAATTTCTGTCAAAGTACTCTGTATGGAATTTTTAAAATCTGTCAACTTACATTACATTCGCAAAAAACACGTTCCCATTTACTTCCCTCTTTCACATCACACCTTCAACAATTGCTGTCTACCAGAGAAGAAAAATTCTCTGAAGTCTGCTTCAGGTATAAAAATAACTCTGCAAACACTTACATGCAAACATCCTATATCTTCTGAACTTTGCATACATGGGAGCTGTAGAGATGTCTTCCTATAGTTCTGTTGTTTGTCTTTCCATTCTCTCTTCCCAATCTTTTCTGACTTCTTCTTATCATGAGTATTTATATGCCCTATTAATTATGACTTTTTAACAGCAGCTTCAGTTGTAGACTAGACTAAAAACTCTGCTATTGATGGTCTTTCACTTGGAACTTCCCTCATCCCTTTCTCTTTGCCTATACTCTTATTATGAATTCCTGAAAGGGAAGGCAGTCTCTAACCTGCAGTCCAGAACTCTGCTTGGCCTCATCCCATTTTATTACTTTTCACTGTATAATTATTTGCTCCCAGTACCTTGGTTCCTTTGGTAATTTTCTGCAATAAATTCCAGCCCCCTGTTCCCGATTTTCTGTGCGACTGCTTGCTGTCGTCATTATTGATAAAAATCTCCTTTCTTCAGTTTCATGTTGCTTAGTCAGTTAGGCTTTGAATTTTGTCTCCGTTTTATTTCTGTAACTGTAACAGTCTAACAAAAGCAAACAGAGCTTTTCTCCCTGGGCCTTCGCTGAAAATGGTTATTACCCATTCGGACTTTCCATTAAACAAAGACAAATGAATAAATAATTCATCTAGATCTTCAGATACTCTGTGGTGAGACCTGAAAAAAGTAGCTTCCTAGAATTGTAATGAAATACAGGTGATAAAGTCCATTTCCCCTCAGGTGGATCCTACATTTTGTCCTCCTTTTGGTCTTTCTCAGCTAGAACACTAGAGAACCTCAGGTGCTACTTTGCATTACCAAATACAACCCATTTCTTTATTGTCTAGAGTGAAACTGTCACATTGTCTGTTTCTTCAGGCATTTGAATTATAAAACTCTGGTAGTCAGTGGTACACTTTGGTGCTTTGCAGTAGGGTTCACCAAGTAGCAGTCAGAGCACTGCGATTTCTGCTTTACCTGTTACTCTATATAAGGCCAGACTGCTCTGTAGTCCTGGTGAAGTTTTGCGCATCCTTTCTGTTAAGGACTGTGGACAGGTCCTTGCACAACATTCACGGTCTTGCACCAGCATGTACTATTCTTTTCACACGTCTGGACCCTTGTAAATAGCACTTATACTGTTGCTGCACATTGTACTCCGCTGCAACCCAGTGGTTGTTATTACATGACTTCAAAATGTGCCAGATTTAGAGAGAGACTTGTTTTGGCTTTTTAGCAGTATCATTGGAAAACAATGCCGTTCATGAAATTTTTTGTTGATCAGGTTACTTTCCTTGGTAATAATTTTTCAGGAGAGACCCGAGATTATATTCGTACTAGTATGTAGTTAAATTCTATGTGCCCTTATTTAAATTTTGCTCTTTTACACTTCGGGTTGTATCCCTTCACTGTTTGTCTTTTCTTTCCTCTTTACTCAAACCACCCATTCCGATTGTCCATTATACTGTGTACTTCATTACTGTTACTGATTTATTGCTGTCTTGACACATTTTGCTTGCATTCAGATTCAGAAGTACTTTATTGATCCCACAGAAAATTGCTTATGTTAAAACTGCACAGATAAACAGACACAATGTAGACCAAACACACATATGCTATTGTTACCCCACATATGTAACAGCAACACCTGACATAAGTGCATCGTTGACCATAGCCAATGCATTATATAAGTTTGATACCACATGTAGTAGTGACGTGAAAGGGGGGAGCCTTTCGTGTTAATTACCACTCACACTAGGATATGGGGTATTGTACATTATGATACTTTAAGGTATAGCATATTGCACAAAGGATGATTGCATTGATGATTAATATTGCACTGAAAAAAGAGAGATGAAAAGGTAAGATAAAGATAAAAAATAAATTCATAATACGTGTGAACTTTGTTGTCTACTATAATTTATATTTGTCTGAGCTGAAACTGAAATAGGTCCATTTGGATCAGCACTATTCCCTAGTTATCAAATTGAATAAATAAATAAAATGAGGGGAGATTTTTCCAAGGCACCGTGGAAATTCCCAAAAAGTGGGGCTTGTATAGAAATGTTAAATAACACATTAGTTATGGTTGTGGCAGAAGGGATGAGGCGTGTTAAAGGTTTGTGTGACTGCACTGTTCCATGTATAACGTACGCAAATAGATGTGCATATGTAAAAGGGGACATGGTTCAGCTTCTCATGTGATGGATAGTACTTTAAATGTATGACATCCCCTCTATGCTGCAGTATTTCCATGAACTTAATTACTTGTAAATTCATGTGTCCGTGGATAGATTTGTACTGTAAAATGTCAGTCAGAACTGAGAGGACAAACTCTACTGCCCCTTCAGAAAGTCACCTTTTTCTTTTTGAACAGACTGCTGAGAAAGATGTCACCCATATTGGCCTTCTTAATGTCTTAAATGTTCTTGGTTGAGGGTTATGCTGCCCTCACTTTCCCCCACCTCGCCAGTTTTTGCAGTGACTCTGCAGCATGGTAGTAGCCACATAATAAAACTGTCTTATCATATTTTTCCTGTCTTCACACTCCCACTGTTTGACAGGTCAGTCAAGGATAGTCTTTGCATCTCGAGCATAGGAAACATTTATTGGTGGTTCTTTGCTCTGGTGATTTATTTTCCATTTTCCATTGCAGTGAGTATAGTGGGGGGTTTTTGGAAGCTACCTTGCATGCGTATACCATTACATGCCCTTGTTGTCATGCACTTCATTATAAATGTGCCTAGCAACTGAGCCTTGCCAGTTCTTTTCTGTCATTCTCAGAATTTGGTCTTCGTCTTGATTCCTGTTAAAAAAGAAGAAAAGTGCCAGTGTTCAGTGCCTAATAGGAAATGTAAATGTCTGTATGGCTGACAAATAAGCCTAGACCCATGCTGCTGCTGTTTTTATTGCTGAGGAGAGGAGCATGCTGTGACTTATTGCAGTAATTGCCAGCATTTCAACCCAGCCATCTCCACACAGGAGGGAGAATCTTTTGGCATGTCTCGTTCTCTTGTGGATAGCAGCAGCTGAAGCTACATACTGTCCCAGGTTCCCTTTAGAAATCCAGGTTAAGTGAAAGGTCATGCAGTCTTACAGGTAACAAATGTTTTTGAAATGGTCCTTCAGTCTCTTTTTTTTACTCATCCTTGAATAATTAATAATAATAATAATAATAATAATAATAAAAATAGTAATACCATTTGTTAACAAGGTAGGCCCACTGGACACACAGTCCCTTTTCAGGAGCAATCTAGGGACATGTCAAATTTATGTGACTTGCTCAAGGTCACACAATAGGGAGTCAAACCCTGTACAACAGGAACTATATTTATTTTTATTTTACATTTATTTTCCAGGAAAGTCCAACTAGGCAATTATCCATTTCAGCGGAGGCCTGGGGAGAAAAGCTATACATAAGACATTTAAATATTGACAGAAGCGTAACAGTTTATACAGTGGTAAAACGTGTAGAAGAAGAAGCACCATATTTCTGGCAGTAAGATGTGTAAACAGCTCCACTTATAAGAGTTTTAAACATGATCGGAAGCGTAACAATTTATGTAATGGTAATACATATGGAGGAAATATTAACAGAGAATACATATAGAGCAAAATGCGACAGTGAATCTCAAGTATTTATGATGTCATGCAGGGTTAGGTAAAGTAACTTGTATTAGTGTATCAGTGTTTGTGTATAAAGGAGAAAGAAGGGTAGGAGTAAAGGAGATAGGAGGTAGGGGAGGGTTTAAGGAGTAGTTGTAGATGATTGTTGAAAAGAGAATTGTTCTACTTTATAGGGAGATATAAATAGTAAGAATTAGTGTTTAACTTGGACTGTTTCAGGTGCAAATGCAAGTCTTAAGCCAGTGACGTTTGAGAGATTTTTTTTAAAGTGAACAATATTGGGTGTGGATCTTATATTTTTAGGAAGTGAGTTTCAGATTTTGGCTACGTAGGTAGAATAGAGAGAGTCCCCTGCGGTGTTCTTAGTTTGGTTACTTTTACTAGAGATTTTTTTGTTGGAACAGAAGTCACGATGATTGGAATAGGGTTGTCGTATATTTTGGAGAGCTGGTATTTTTTCCTCCTAGTTTGTGGGCAATTTTCAGTTGATTGTAGGATAGTATGTGGGAAACTCTAACCAGGAAAGTTGTCTTAGTGCTTGACCGCGATGTGATCTTTGTGGTGACTCAGTGGTGACTCAGTGGCAAATTTTGCAATTTTATAATAACATGTTTCAAGTTTTCCTAAGTCTGTTTCTTGAGGTTAAGTACAGGACAGACATAGAGGAACATAGAGAGAAGATGGTTCCTTGCAATTGCTATCTTAGTACTGTTAGGAATTGCTTATTTTCATATAGGCTTCCTAATTTTTTATGTACTTTCTTTATTGTTTGTGCTATGTGGAGGTCAGATCTGAGGTTATTATTGATAATGACATCTAGGAGTTGTGTGCTTTACAGGATTAATAATTATATTACCTGAGGCAGAAATATGGAAGGTGGCAGGAGGAGTAGTGGTTCTAGTTGTATGGAAGAGCATGAGTTTGGTTTTACCTAGGGTTGAGTAGAAGTTGAGAGTCAGAGAGCCAAGCTTTAATTGCAGAAAAAGACTTTTGTTTTGTATGTTGTAGTTCTGTAGTGTGGGCAGTACAAGATGATTGTAGAATAATCTGCATTTTGGACTAGGGAAGCAAGGAATCTGGCTGTGTTGAGATTATTTGTGAAAATGCTAGAGAGAAGAGGACTGAGAATGGAGCCCTGTGGTACACCAGGTGTGACTGGGAGCAGAGGTGAGAGGTCTGCTGCGATTTTACTGCTTGCTGGCAACCTGTTAGATCACTTTGAAACCATGTGAGGGTGGGGGAACGGAGGTTTAATTTTGAAATTTCAGTTAGAAGTTTATGGTGAGAAACTGTTTCGAAGGCTTTGGACATATCTGAAAAAGACAGGTGAAACTATTTTTTCCTTCATTCCTGTACTGATTGATGGTATTAATGAAACTCAAGAAAGCAGTTGTGGTAATGTGGTTGGGTCTAAATCCGTGTTGAGTGTTGGTTAAGAGGGAATTGGTTAAAAGGTAGTGTATGAGTTGAGAATGAATGGATCTTTCAAGAATTTTTGAAAGTGGGGATAGCTGACCAAAAGTTTTGTGGGTTTCTTTGATGCTTCATTTGTATATTCGTATAAAACTTTTTGTCTCTACTCTGGTTTGTTGTTTAGCTTTGTTTCTAAGTTCTTGAAAAATGCTCACAGCCTTAACCATCTGCAGTAACTACTAGAGTTAGTGAGGGCTTATGCCCATCTACTGATGTTTGGCATATGATAGCGGTCCAAGAGGATGGGCATCCCTGATTCCCTCCATAAAGTTGCATTCCAGCCTATTGCTTGTTTTTTTGTTGGATAAAGGTCTACTCTAGGAAGCATAAGGGTCTTCTCCTGGCTCAGTAGGATCTAATGGCTCAGGTTGAAGGTAATCACTGGGTCTTTCCATATCAGAGCTTATGAGTCAGGATGCAAACTTCAAACCGATACCAAAGTTATGGGTGGGACAGACTTTCTACAGGTGGGGACTGCAGTCATGAGCGTGGGACAGACTACTGTAGCTGGAAGCTGCAGTTGTAGGTGTGGGAATGCACCTTGGGTGGCATTGTTTGATACCAGCACCTATCCTGGTACACACTTCTCTTGACTCATAATGGTCTTATGTGTTTTACTTGAGTGCCAGACCCCTTTTGTCCAACAAAGTTGTGCACCCATTGCATGCTGTTTGATTGACTTACATTTTTTTACCGAGTAGTGTCTGACTGGGCCAGGAGCCCATTTTCAGTGGAGACCCGGAGAGAAAAGCCCCAACAAGTAAATTAACAGAAATAACAGCAGAAAAAATACAACACAGTATTACATACATAGTACAAATACAGAAATATTCTAGTAAAAGTTACAAGAAGCTAGTTCACAATATTCAGGTGATCATGATAACAAGAATAAGTGACCCCCCCCCCCCCCACCAAAGTAGTTAGGTTAGAAGAAGAGAAACAGACAAATAATAACATGTTGGCTCATAGGAAAGTATAAGTTGTTATATATATACAAAGTTGATGTAGCCAGAGTAATAGAACATCAAGCGGGTGTAATTAGCCTGGAACATTGCAGGAACTTAGCCAGTGATTACTGATTCCCCACACAAGACATATAATGAGCTTGCTTTTTCTTATGATCCCTGCCACTGAGTAATCTGTATAGAGGCTGTCATTTTTGAGTCTGGTAATGACAGTGACTCCGCTTCAGGCTGCAGATTCCCTCCCCCTCCAAATGATCCATCACTTTGGCAAACTTTAAGGTTCCTAAAGTTCTGTATGGAGTGGCCTGTGATCGCATTCCTCCTCCCTAGAAATGTACTAATGGTCATCTTGGAGAAGAGGAGGTGGAGGCACCTTTACTCTTCCTCCTTTTGAAGCCAGTCATATAAGATGTAGTAAGAGAAGCATGGAATTACCCCCCCCCCAAGAAAGTAGGTGGTCTGTTTGTTTAGTTTGCTGTGCTTTGTTGACCTTACTGGTCCTCGGTTTTCAGGAGATTATTAAGGTGCTGTTCATACTGAATAGGGGAAATTTGGCCAGGGCATTTGAGAATTGATAAATGTCATAGGATAATTTTTTGTCCAGCTGAATTACTACCAGCTTGGGTAAATGAAACCTCAGTTTAGCATCTCATCCAAAGGCTGGCACATTAGTGCAGCATACCCCCTATGCTGCTGTGCTTTGTCAGTACTGGGAAATTAATTAAAGCACCTGGGTTGGGAATAGAACCCACAGCCTTCTGATCTTATAGCACCAAAGTTGAGTGTGCTACCTGTTAAGCCGCTGACACTGCTGTATAAGTTCCTGCTGAGTGGAGTTCAACACCACTGCCCAGTCTTCCTTGAGCCGATTCCTTTGTGATATCTTCAGTCAAGCACAGGTACCAAAAGTTTGGAACATTTTTCCACTTTATCATCAGGAAAGGATTTTAAAGGCTTGCACAGGATTATTAAGAGAGTTTTAGGTCTTTGCCATATTGTGGCTATGAGCCTTCAGCTTGTTTCTCTTCTATCTGGATTCTACTCTTGTTTAGAGAATTAGACACTGGACATGCTTTCATCTTTCCCTGATTCTGGACTCATGGAAGAAGTGGTTAGGACTCTGTGATTTCCATGTACTTAGCTGCAGTTGTGACTGTGCTAATATAGTTAGTTAAGGCCACACATTTTGTCATGTGGTTGCATAGGATATTCAGGTTATCTTTGTATCTGTTTATGGAGGAGTTCAAAAATTCAGTCCTGGATACCCATTTCAGGGGAGAAATTTTAAGATAGCCTTCTTAGGACCTGGTAAAAACACATCTTTAAAAAAGTAGGCCTTCACAGCTTTGAAGGACGTTTGACACTCATTTTTGTCTCTCTCTCTGTTTCTTCCCTCTGGTCCAAACATTTCCAAAAGAAACTGCAGCCTGCTGACAGGCAAAATAAGGCACTTAAGCAGCTCATAGCTTTTTCTCATCACTTGTTGACTGAGTTACTTAGTGTCCTAAATATTGTAGATGTTCTTTGTGGTGCATTGCTGCAGTCATCACTGTTGGATACTGTGTCACAGGCCAAGATGTAAAGTCTAGCTTGAATTTAACACTCATCTCCTATGTCCAGACTGATGATACCTTACTTTGGATATCTTCTTGTACCTGGTATAATGAGTGGTGTTTGCCCACACCATCTTTATTTCTTTCTTGCTGTGTTCAAGAATGCTAATAAAAATAACCATTGTTATTGTCAGTCCAGGTCTGTGACCAAAGAGTAGATAAATACCCTGTTTGTGATGCTTCTATTCTTGCCAATAGTTGGCATTATGCTTTCGCTAGCTTATTGTATTGTATTGTGCTTCCTAACATGGAGGTTTATATTCATGCCTGCCTTCTAAGAGAGTCAATAGATGTGCTGGTAAACTCCAGATCCCACATAAATACTTTTCATGGTAAGTGAATTTACTATCTAGGTCTAGAACACAATGTTAGTATGTAGTTTTTCAGAGATATATACCCAAGATCCTTAAGTTGAGACAAGATATCCCTCAGACTTAGGTGACCAAGGAAAGGCTTTGGCCATCTTAGAAAAAACATACTACATCAATGGAGTAGCATCAAATTGGTGGATCAGACATCCCCCTCAGAAAAACAAAAAGGATAGAGGAGTGAAGCCTGAAGGTGACAGCTGCCTAGACTTTGGAATCCAATCATTCACTGGAGAACCCTGGGTCCAAGGATGTTTCTTACATGGAGGTACCAAGAAGCTCCCAGCACTGATGTCTGCAGCAGGTAAAGGCTCTGGTGATGCTAATTTAGAAGTCACCATGCTGTCAGCACTCTCCAAATCTTTGCAGACAATACCACATTCATGTGGTACATCTGTAGGTCAAAAGGGGACCCACTCCTGCATACTCTGCAGATGACCTCTGCAGGCACAGTAGGTGGCCCAAGAGTTGGGTCTGACCGTTGGGTCGGCCCATATTCCTTCTAAAGAAAATGCCATGGCAGCTAGTCTGAGCACATCCCAGTTAGACAGATACCTACAAATGGATGTAGAACAGGGAAGCCTTCCTGCCTCTGGTCAAGAGGTGGGGTGGGCTACAGGACTTTCAAGATGGCTGCACACTAAGCAGCTGTTTTATTAGAATTCTTCCAGTGTTAAATCTGCAAAATTGTTACAAAAGTAAGTCAAAGTTATCAATTTGTGTGAAATTCAGTTACTGTCTAATAATTACAGTGCCCTGATGTCAGCAAATTAGAAATGATGGGAAAAGTAATGGAAAATCAAGCAGAATAGTAGTAGTACTAGCTGGGAAGAACCTTTCAGCTGTTCAGCAAAAAAAGCAGTTCAAGTTTCAGGTTTATAATATGGCTTCCAGTAACTTAGAGGAAAAATAAACTAAATTAACTCACAGGTGTTTTAAGTGCAATGTTGTACGACTAAATTCAAATGACAATAGGCTGGAAAATACAGAACATGTTTTAAGTAGCTGTTCAGATGATAAAAACTGCAAAAATCAAACATTGAATGAAAGACTGACTAAACTTAAGGCTTTTTAAGAAGCGCTGTTTTAAAAAATGTGTACTCAGAAGACAAAGCTTTCAGTGATAACCTGGGATTTTCTGCTGTAGCAAGGAAGCTGAAAGGAAAAAACTGCATTACATTTATGAAAGTACAGGTGAGCAACTTGATTGGTGTTCCACAGTGGGGTTTGTTAATTGAGAGAGTCATCATGTGCATGCAACAAATCTGCTCATTAGGAGGCAGCCAAGACTTGTATTAATAAAGATGCAGTCATACCAGCAGAAAGAGCTGTTCCTGACAAAACTGTGGAAGAAGGAGAAAAATATTAAAAACTGGGTACACCAGAGTGGTTGTGGAAAATGATTATTCACTGTATACCAGTCAGAAGAGAAACAAGTTGATCCTAGCATTCGGTGGATATTGAGAGGCAGGTGTGAGATTGAAGTTGCCATGCCCAGCTGCCTTCAGAATATTTTACTATCAAAGACATTTCTTTGTGCAGAACAGGCTAAGGAGGAGATAGAAAAGTTTAGCCAACAAAGAATATCAGCCAGCAAGCTTGAAGAGGCCTCTACTTCTCAATCTTCTGATATTAACAAAGCCCTTAGAGAGACTTTGCCAGTGAAAACTTTTCCATTAGACCAAATAAAAATGTTTCAATACAGAAAAAGGATGACTAGAAGAATCAGGAGTATATTGGACTGGAACCAAAGAACATCCTTCTCCAAGGATGGTGCCACAATACAAACAAAAAATGATTGACTTTAACAAATAGTTTAGCTTGTGGTGTCTGTCAGTCCAAGGGGATCCAATATCTATCAGCCTTGTAAGACGTGGCTGACAGGCATCTGTCAGTCCAAGGGGATCCAATATCTGTCAGCCTTGTAAAACATGATTGACAGGCCATGCTGCTTTGCTAGAGAGGGTCTATATTATATCCTCGAACGCTTAAAAAAGCGAACGCTGATTGAGCAAACTTATTTTCGCGAAACTGCAAAATATCGAAGCAGCAGAAACTCGAATTTTTTGCTAGGGAAAGAATTTGGTTGTCCGTTTCTGTTGCTTCGGTATTTTCAGTGTTATGGTGGAAAGTTAACGGTCGGATTCAGGTAAGTGTGCGATTTTGTGGATGTGAGTGTTAGGGTGAGTTAGGGTTAGGGCTCAGGTTAGGTTGTGTGCGATTGAGTGGACATGAGGGTTAGGGCGGATTTAAGTGAGTTAGGGTTAGGGAGCAAGTGAGGTGAGTGTGCGATAGTGACGGACCTTAGGGTTAGGGTTTGGGTTAAGGTAAGTGGGTAGTTAGTGGTGTGTGCATAGTTTAGTGTAGGGTTAGGTATCAGATTTTAGGTGTATGTGTGTGGATTTCTGTTTGTTTGGTGTGCTTGTGTTGTGTGTATGTGTTTTGGATCAGCGATTTTTTTTTTTTTTTCCCTGGGAAAAAAATCGCTGAACTGACAGTTCGAGATTGTAAGCTTTCGCTTAAATTAGGTCGATCAATCAGCGTTCACTTTTTTAAGCATTCGATGATGTAATATAGACCCGCTAGAGATGGTCTGCACCTGTCTCCTCTAGGCTTTCGGATACTGGCAAAGGCATTAACCACTCCTATTGTGCTTTTTTTAGGCAGTGTCAAAATAACCAACCCCCAACATTACATAACCCTCTCCAGATAAATTCAGGGTACTGTTGCTTAATGCTAGGAGTCTAAACAAGAAACTACACTCCCTGGAAGCACTCCTCACTTTGGAAGATGCTGACATTTATGCAACTTACCAAGACCTGGTTCAAAAGCATTTAAACCATATGTTGCACATTTTCATGACAGTTGCTAAATTCTGTCATATAGGAGTTTAGGGCGTGTTTTTACAAAGCTGCCAATACTTTGTTATATGTAACCTAATTTAGAATTCCATGTTTATTGTGCATTTGTTTATCCTTTGTTGGGAGTTGCATGATTATACATGAACATTTTTGTTATCATTTTTGTTGTTTATATTTATTAGAGTACTGCCAATATATATTAGTTATTTATTATTTTATGCATGCGATTTGTACTTGTATATGGTTTTTGCTCAATGTTCTTTTTCGATGCACTGTTTCTTTAATTAGAACTTTGTGTTCTGCCAGGAAGTGATGTCATTTGGGAGAGAGATTTTCGGTGTTTTTAGTGTTTAAACTCTGCTTTAATGTTCAGTTCTTGTTTGATAAAGTCTCCTGAATTGTATTATTGGAGACAAAAGCGCTTATCAGTATTCACCAATGTGAAATAATAATTGTTTTTATTCTAATAAAAGACTGTTTTTACCATTCTGCGTTGGTGTATACTTGCCAGTGGACTGCATTCCGTTTTTTGGATTTACTTGTTGGTTTCTTTTCTATCGCGTATTAGGGTTGCCACCTTTTAACAAAGGGCAAAGTGGGACATGGGGGTGTGGTCAACAGGATAGAGGTGTGGCCAACATGACACTGACCACACCCCCACCACGACATCACCAGAGTTGTTAAAGGAGATGCAGTATTAGTTATGGATGCAACATTGTGACATTACAGCATACTGAAAACTCAAACCATTTAAATGAAGTGAACTATTACTGCAAACGCACACTAATCAGTTGTAACAATAAATAAACTTTAAAGGAATAAAAAACACACTACTCATTAAACAGACACTTGATTCATAAACCAACTATTACTATTCAGAAAGAAAACTTAAAAAAATCTACATACCACATACAAGCCAAGTATAAAATTAAGACTTTTTATTGTCAAAGCTAAAGCAAAGAAAAAACACAAAGCTATATACCCTAGTACTACATATGCACCCTAGCAAATTAATGCTAAACAAAGAAAAACACAAAATTACAAACTGCACCCTAGTACTTTATACTGCACACTAGTACACTAAATCACTTTTTTTTAAAAGTGTATTTTGAATTTGATTTTATGGCTTGAAGAAGGGCCCGATTTGAAACAATATTTGAGTAAAAGTCACAACATTTCATCCGGTAATTTACACTCATCATTAGTTCAGCTTTTAACAAGTCCACACTACATCAGTTTCGCACATCTGTCCATTTACCTTTCACCAATGAAAAAACTCTTTCTGCAAATGCGTTTGAGGGCGGTATAGATAAAACCCTAGCAATTACCGTATATAGTGTAGTCAGTTCAGGCCCTTCTTTGAAAAGCTTCAGCCACTTCTCTCCTGGGGTCAAGCTTGTGTTACATAACTGTTCGAGAGAGGGCCTAATTGCCAAGTAGTCCCTAAAAAGATAATCTTCATCTACATCCTGCAGACTCAGGGCAGTGGTCACATTAAGCAAATCACTGAAGGCAAAGGGCTCATGTAGAGATAATTTAGATAGTGTAAACAAGTAGTTGCTTTCAGTATAATCAAAGCACTGTTCCAGGTATTTCACTGCTGTCTCCAAGAACACAATGAAGTCTCTTTTGAGTTTGTTAGCAGAAGTGCTGTCTAATGTTCTCATAAGTTCCCTAAGCTTCCCTCCAAAGAAAGCACCTTCAGCTCTTGCCTGCAGTTTTTGCTTCAGAGAGACCATTACACAAAAAGTTTCCATGGCAGTAAGTGCTGATTTTTCTAATGTACTTATATGTTCATTAAAATCAACAAGAACAGCACAGAGAAAGTGCAAATAGTACTGGTGCAGCGTAGGCAATTCATTCTCACCATTAGCTGAAAAGTATTGCCATATCTGCCAAGGGGTCTCCTCTTCTCCCTGAGAGAGAAAATAGGACTGGAGCACTGGGAGATTTTTCACTACTCTTTCAATGGCTGGGAGTAGTGACAGCCACCTTGTTGGCACATGTCTTAACAGACTCTCAAATTCCATGCCACAAAACTCAAAGAAGTCTTTCAAGTCTCTGGTCCTTGTGGCCGAACCTAAGAAGTGGCTGAAAAGTCTCATTACAAATGCTTCCACGTCGTATGGGAGTTGTGCTGCAGCTTTTTTGGCTGCATTGTGAATGATATGGGCAACACAGTTAGCCTTCTGGAGTGATGGGCACTTTTCTTTTAATGTGGTGTGCACACCAGATTTCTTCCCATAGTTCACACTGGCATTATCAGCCCCATAAGCTGAAATACTGTTCCAGGGCAAGGAGTGTCTTTCCATAATGTTGGAAATTTGCTGTGAAATAGCCTGTGCCGATTCGTCAGGGTCTTCATAGAAGTCCAAAAGGCCATTCACCACCCCTTCTTCTTTAGAAAAATACCTCACAACAAGGGGAAATCATTTTATGTTCCCCTTGTTGGAAGCATCTGATGAAATTGCAAATGAAGTACCTGGTTTTTGAAGGTCATGCAGAAGGCATTCCAATGAGTGTGGTCCCAAAACATTTTCGACTATGGCTTCAGCCTTAGTTCTGCCACAAGATAGTTTCTTTGCAGTGTCCGAGTCACTGTACAACTGGCTGGCCAACTTTACTGCACAGTCTAAGCTGTTATACGAAATATTGTGCTTAACAGTATGGAAAACCTCAGAGGCTTCTGCTGCAATGATCCTAAGTTCTGGTCCCTCAAGGTTTGCGTTCCTTGCCCACTTTGTCATCAGGTGAGTGGATTTAGCTTGAAGAATGGCAGTCTTATGTTGTTCAGTTGCCTCATGTCGTGCGACATCATTTCTTCCACCATGGGTCACTAGAAATTCTCTTGCAGTACCTGCAGAATGCTTTGACATCATTGCATCTCTCGATCCAGTCAAATTCTGTTTTCCAAACGTCCTGCCACTTGCACATTCTCTTGCTGCTGGTTGACTGTGATGAAACTGCTGCTCTCTTCATGCTTGAATCTGTACTTACCTGATATGCAACATATTTACCAACACTGTGTTAGTAGGGTGTAGTAACATACTGCTGCACAGCAAAATGAACTGGCTTAAAAAACATTGGCACATGAAAGAACTGGCTCGAAAAACATTGGCACATGAAAGAACTGGCTTGAAAAACATTGGCATGCGAAAGAACTGGCTCTAAAAACATTGGCATGCGAAAGAACTGGCTTGAAAAACATTGGCACACGAAAGAACTGACTCGAAAAACATTGGCACATGAAAGAACTGGCTTGAAAAACATTGGCACATGAAAGAACTGGCTCAAAACATTGGCATGCGAAAGAACTGGCTCGAAAAACATTGGCATGCGAAAGAACTGGCTTGAAAAACATTGGCACATAAAAGAACTGGCTCAAAAAATATTGGCATGTGAAAGAACTGGCTTGAAAAACATTGGCATACGAAAGAACCGAGGAATGGAGCAAAAAAGAGTTATTACAAACAGTTTGGAAAAGGTCAAATAGTAAATGAGGTAATGTAGGTGGCATTTTGGCCATTGAAAACTAACATTAATACAGCTTGTAGAAAATTTTATTTATTTATTTACCTCACCCCACCCCTCAAGACAAAAAAAGTTAACCACATTCACTGAACCAAAAAACACTAAAATGAATGAGAATGCACAGTGGATACCATAGACCTGATTTAACTTTTGACCACAGCAGTTAAAAGAAATGTATGGCACTAATTTACACAGCGCAATGATCTATTAATGAACATGCCCAACAGCAGCACTGGTCTTAATCGGATTATAATGAAAACAGCACATAAGTATGTTGAAGACATAACTAAAACACAACATACAAACTTTGCTACTTATAAACTCAAACTACCCTGTAACAACGACATGGTTTAGCACAATCTCAAATACATTGCATTAACTTCTGAGCATAGATCCACAAAAAAAAAATAAACGGGAAAAAAGTCCATAAACATTTTAACTTTTAAAAATACTTCTTGCAAGAGAAGTAATATAAACTACAATGTACAGCAGACTCCATGGGCTCCTTTTACCTCAAAACATAGCAATTGAGAGTAATTTATCCAGCACAGCAATGCAATAAACAGGCCCAAGTTAAAGCAACACACCCATATTCACATTACAAGCAAAGCAGTACATTTTAACCTTATTAAAAATCATAATAAATTAAATGCACACATTTACAAGTATAAATGAAAACAATCTTGAAACAGCTTCGGCAAATTGGCAACATGTACCTACTAGAATAATAAATGAATTACATTAACTGTTAACATTCCCCCTCAAAAGGTAGACTTGTACCACATACACATGGACTTGCAAGAACTAACAGGAAAAATTACCTAAACAGTATATCGTAACTTCCTGAAAACAGCATTAAATTGCACACATTTCCATACAAAAAAGTGCAAACTATGCTCGAACATTTTCTATCTGCAAACAGACAATACCCACTAAACGCTACGACAATAGAAATGCATCACACTAAATTTATATTTCACTGCCCCCCAACAGAAATAACTTCTATACACAGTTCAGCCTTTTAAAAGTAATGCTTCCAAATCATACCCCCAAGAATAATAACAATTACATATACATTCAGGTTTTATATCTTTAAAAACTACTACTCAAAAATATCAAAATAACCACTGCACAGATTTAAATACTGCGTACTGCACCCACCATCTACCTCTAAACATTAAAAAAATTAAGCCACAATATATTCCCATTTTAAACTAGTACTCAAAAATCTCAAAATAACCACTGCACAGATGTAAATACTGCATATTACATCCCCATCTACCTCTAAACATTAAAAACTTAAAGCACACTATTCCCATTTTAAATAACTAAAGCCACAAAATGCAATTATCTACTTACCACTGTCACAGTTATTGCTGGGCTAGCTTGCTTCCTTCCTGCTGGAATGGCTAGTTGGATGTTCAAGTAATGGCTGGGCTGGCTGGCAGGCTCCCTTGCTGGCTGGCTGGCTTCTTTCCTGGCTGGCTGGCTGGCTGGCTTCTTTCCTGGCTGGCTGGCTTCTTTCCTGGCTGGCTGGCTTCTTTCCTGGATGGCTGGCTGGCTTTCCTGGATGGCTGGCTGGCTTTCCTGGATGGCTGGCTGGCTTTCCTGGATGGCTGGCTGGCTGGCTTCTTTCCTGGCTGGTTGGGCTGGCTGGAGAAATAGAATCAGATCTTTTTTTGTTCGCAGCTGTTGTAGAGCTTTAGTGCTCTACAGCTGCGACCTTTATGGGCTCTTCTTAGCAAGTTCCCACCCCCTCCAATCCCTGCAGCCAATTACTGTGCTGTATTACCACCCTGACCTAGAAGGGAATCCCTCTAATTGCAGGTCCGGGTGGTGACGTAGCCGCATTGCCGTGGAAAAACCAGAAGTATTTTCGTCTTTTCCATGGCAATTGAATTCGCAATCGCGAAAAGGGGAAAAACGGGACTTTTAAAGTCCCACGCTTGGTGACTGCGGGAAGCGGGATGAGAGGCCTCAACCCGTGAGTGTCCTGCTGACAACGGGATGGGTGGCAACCGTATCGCTTATTAAGTTGTTTGGTATGGAGTCAGGGTCTGGCAGTGTATCTACAGGTGACCCACAAACGAGTGGGGAATCAAATGGATCAATTGGCGACTTGTCTATTTTAATTCAACAATTAATAAACCGTATGGATCGGTTGGAGCAAAATACTATTTCCCAGATGATTATACACCCGACACCAGGTGCTTCTACTTCGGTGAATAACATGGGAGCACAAAGCTCGGGTAATGGTGAAGGACAGGCAACAGCTTTTAGTACCTCTACACCATCGCTAAGACTGGACACTAGATCTAATGAGGTAAACGGTGATGGGCATATTGGTGCAGATAACTGTAGCAGGGTTTTTAAAACACCCACGCAGTCTGAGTGGTTAAAGAATGATTGCATGTTAGTGAATAGTACAAAAGTTACTAGTATGACATTACAGGATCAACTTAATGAACTAGATCGGTACCTTTTAAAAATAAAAAAGATACAAATGGATAACCATTTTTTTAAGGAGTGCCTTAAACAGAGAACTGTACCAAAAGGCATTAGGATATGGCGTTTTCCTACAGGACTGGTTGCAAGTTCCGATTTTCATAAAGACTTGTTATGACTATTTGATAGATTTGGGTTCGAATATATGCAAATGGCTATTGACTATAATAACAGAATGATTGATTCTTTGAATTCTGAAGTGACAAAATTAGATAAATTAATTGTACAAAACCCTGCCTTTACAAACACCAAATTTGAATATTGTATCTTCCGGAGCATAGAAGAACAAATGCTTGTTATTAAAAAGAGGAAGATGAAGAAGTTGGCTAGGGATGAGCAGGAATATGCTGACGACTTAGCATACCCTAACCCCCCCCCCCCTCACAAGTTTGGCAGCAACATAAAAGAAGTGGTGAACAACAAGGGAATGGTGTTAGAACTTTCAATGAGGTGACAGAGATGGACACCTTCGAAGAACATTTTTTAGACAAAGAACAGTATCCACCATTGAGGTGCTCAGAGCGTCTAATGAATCAACAGAGACCTCAACAACAGCAGAGGGGCCAATACAACAACTTTCAAGGGGGGAGGGGGGGATTACAACAACAGGGGTCAGAACAGGAACACTCGAAGGGGGCAATAGGTGTTGCCCCATCTGAGGCAACGGTTTTATACAACATGAAGAACAGCAATGGTAGTATTTTACCACCATTAACACTGCACTTCAATTCTGAAAAAGACTTCAAAGTATATAATTATACTGATTTATTCTTTAATGTGACTATTTGTGCATTTTTGCTAAGGGCTTTACATTTGTACCGGATAAATCCATGAATTTAGTCCACACTTTAGTGGACTTGAAGCAGTATGTTAGAAATTTATATCTTAATGTTATGTTTAATAATGTAGAGGGTTTGAAAGACCCATTCAGAATCTCCAGCACTTTTAACCCGCCCTTACACCCTACATTATTATTTTTTGAAAAGGTTTGTGAGCTGGACATTTGTGACTTGAATAGGGTGAGGAATAGAAATTCTAGTTTAAACAAGGTATATACTAACTTAAATGAAGAGGAAGAATCTGAGCTTAATTTTTTGATGAAGAATAATGGTGTGAGGATTATGAAACCAGACAAAGGAAGGCGGGGTAGTTATCATATATACAGTTGACTACAATAACAAAATGTTGGATATCTTGAATATGGATACTTACACTAAGAGTTCCCTCAATTAAATGAATGGGGAATATAGGAGAGTTAATGGGTTCAAATTGGACATGTTCATTGATGGTTTGAATTCTATTAATGAACTACATTATTTAACGGTGGAATACCCAATTATTCCAACTATTTTTTGGGGCCCCAAAAATCCACAAAGATGTCTACCAGTCACCTCTAAGGCCCATTGTGGATGCTCGGGGCTCTATTACATTTCCACTAGCTAAGTATCTTGATAAAGCCCTAAGCCAGCTAGTATGGAACAAACCCAATATATGTATTGACTCATGGGATTTTTTAAAGAAAATGGATGAAATTGAATATAGTAATGACTATTCATTCATCACTATAGTTGTTACCAACTTGTATAGTGTTATTCACCATGGAATATGACTTCATTGGTTTTGTGAGTACCTGCAAACAAAGCACATTGGTCAGGACAAAATTAACTTATATGAACAAATGATGGATATTGTATTAAGAAACAATTTTATTTTGTTTGAGTGAGTACTTTTTACAGAATGAAGGTGTCGCAATGGGATCTGCATGTGGTGGCTTGTATGCCAATATTATTATGTTGGAGTGGGAGAAACGCTTCGTTTTCCCATCCCAATATTATTCATTCTGTAAAACATATGTTCATTATTTGGACAATATATTTATTTTGTGGAACGGACCAATGGATTTGACTGATGCTTTTATTGCTTTTATTAATGGCACTACCACATTTTTAAAATTTGCACACTCAATAGGTAATGACAGCATTTCTTATTTAGACATTTTGTTGGCAAAGAATGAAGCATTAAATTGTTTTGTTGCTAAAATATTTCGTAAGAACACATATTCAAACAGTTTTCTGCATTTTAGTAGTAGTCATCCATTTCACCAAAAACGGGCTGTAATTAAGGGACAGTTTGTGCGTGCAGCCCGGATAACTACTGAATGGAATACATTTTTAGCAGAATGCGACATTCTTAAACAGATGTTCATTAGAAGGAAATATCCAGTGAAACTAATTGATCAAATAATGAATGAAGTTGTTAATAAGAGACAGGAAGGTCATTTTGTACCTATTCTGAAAATTAGAGGTTGGGAGAATAGAATTTAGCACTAATAAGGCATTAGTTTTACCTGATTCAGGTCCTGCAAACCTTATTGACAATAAGGTGGCTGAAATTAATAAATCATATCAGAATAGTTTTATAACTACTTTTAGTAGGGATGCAACATTAAAAATATATTAAATAAATGGAAATTCATACGTAATGACAAGGATATGGTAAATATTCTTGGGGAAGGTCCGATTTGTGTATATAGGAAAGGCTGTTGTTTGAAAAATATATTTGAATATCATGCATCAAAACAAAGTAGGGGACATATGTATAAATGTGGAAGATGCAAGTTTTGTAGCAATATACTTGAAGCTGAAGTTGTAGAAGTCAATGGAATGAACATTTGGATCGGTGGTAAATTCTCTTGCAACACGGAGAGAATTGTTTATTGTGCCCTATGTGTACTTTGCTCATGTTTTTACACTGGCAAAACTGAACGAAAGTTGAAAAATAGAATAGGTGAGCACCTTAGGGATATTCGTGATGGCCACGATCGTAATGCATTAGCTAAACATATTAATATATACACAGAACACTATTTTAATTTTTTTATACTGGAACTAGCCTGGCAGTTGCACTTGAATGCTGCATGTTTGCCAGGCTTAAATGATAACATTTCCATTAGTAGTTTTCTAAAAATCAAAGCATTAGGTAGAGACTAATGGAAATACACCTTTTAACTATTTAGTTATTTTTTAGCTATTAGTTATTTATTTAGTTGGTATTTATTAGGTTTACATATTGTTGCATTATATGAGATAAGTTTTATGTTTATATATTTAAGCATCGGCTTCTTAGACTATCGGAGAAGGTGGTGATGTTCTAGTATATATTTTGATTGCCCGAATTTCTTCCCATTTAGTTGTCTCACTGTATTAAAAATATAAATATTTTTAAAAAAACAGTTTTAATCTATGTAACACGAGCATTTAAACCATATGTTGCACATTTTCATGACAGTTGCTAAATTCCGTCATATAAGAGTTTAGGGCGTGTTTTTACAAAGCTGCCAATACTTTTGTTATATGGAACCTAATTTAGAATTCCATGTTTATTGTGCATTTGTTTATCCTTTGCTGGGAGTTGCATGATTATGCATGAACAGTTATTGTTGTTTATATTTATTAGAGTACTGCCAATATATATTATGTATTATTATTTTATGCATGTGATTTGCATATGTATATGGTTTTTAGCTCCATGTTCTTTTTGGATACACTGTTTTTTTTTTAATTAGAACTTTGTGCTCTGCCAGGAAGTGGTGTCATTTGGGAGGGAGATTTTCAGTGTTTTTAGTATTTAATCTCTGCTTTAATGTTCAAAGTCTCCTGAATTGTATAATTGGAGACGAAAGCGCTTATTATTTTACATTGGTGAATACTGATAATCGTTTTTATTCTAGTAAAAGACTGTTTTTACCATTCTGCGTTGGTATATACTTGCCAGTGAACTCCATTCCGTTTTTTGGATTTACTTGTTGGTTTCTTTTCTATCAGGTTTATATTCATGCCTGCCTTCTAAGAGAGTCAGTAGATGTGCTGGTAAACTCCAGATCCCACATAAATACTTTTCATGGTAAGTGAATTTACTATCTAGGTCTAGAACACAATGTTAGTATGTCGTTTTTCAGAGATATATACCCAAGATCCTTAAGTTGAGACAAGATGCCCTTCAGACTTAGGTGACCAAGGAAAGACTCTGGCCATCTTAGAAAAAACATACTACATCAATGGAGTAGCATCAAGCTGGTGGATCAGACATCCCCTCAGAAAAACAAAAAGGATAGAGGAGTGAAGCCTGAAGGTGACATCTGCCTAGACTTTGGAATCTAATCATTCAGTGGAGAACCCTGGGTCCAAGGATGTTTCTTACATGGAGGTACCAAGAAGCCCCCAGCACTGATGTCTGCAACAGGTAAAGGCTCTGGTGATGCTAATTTAGAAGTCACCATGCTGTCAGCACTCTCCAAATCTTTGCAGACAATTCCACAGTTATGTGGTACATCTGTAGGTAAAAAGGGGACCCACTCCTACATACTGTGCAGATGACCTGTGCAGGCACAAGAGGTGGCTCAAGAATTGGGTCTGACCGTTGGGGAGGCCCACATTCCTTCTCAGGCAAATGCCATGGCAGCTAGTCTGAGCACATCCCAGTTAGACAGATACCTACAAATGGATGTTGAACAGGGAAGCCTTCCTGGCTCTGGTCAAGAGGTGAGGTGAGCTACAGGACTTTCAAGATGGCTGCACACTAAGCAGCTGTTTTATTAGAACTCTTCCAGTGTTAAATCTGCAAATTGTTACAAAAGTAAGTCAAAGTTATCAGTTTGTGTGAAATTCAGTTACTGTCTAATAATTACAGTGCCCTGATGTCAGCAAATTAGAAATTATGGGAAAAGTAATGGAAAATCAAGCAGAATAGTAGTAATACTAGCTGGGAAGAACCTTTCAGCTGTTCAGCAAAAAAAAAACAGTTAAGTTTCAGGTTTATAATATGGCTTCCAGTAACTTAGAGGAAGAAATAAACTAAATTAACTCACAGGTGTTTTAAGTGCAATGTTGTATGACTAAAGTCAAATGACAATAGGCTGGAAAAAAATAGAACATGTTTTAAGTAGCTGTTCAGATGATAAAACTGCAGAAATCAAACATTGAGTGAAAGATTGACTAAACATAAGGCTTCTTAAGAAGCGCTGTTTTAAAAAAATGTGTACTCAGAAGACAAAGCTTGCAGTGATAACCTGGGATTTTCTGCTGTAGCCGGGAAGCTGGAAGGAAAAAACTGCATTACTTTTATGAAAGTACAGGTGAGCAACTTGATTGGTGTTCCACAGTGGGGTTTGTTAATTGAGAGGGACATCATGTGCATGCAACAAATCTGCTCATTAGGAGGCAGCGAAGACTTGTATTAGTAAAGATCCAAGACTTGTATTAGTAAAGATGCAATCATGCCAGCAGAAAGAGCTGATGTTCATTGTGTTAGCCTGCTGCAGTCATCACACTTGGGGTTATCCTGCCGTCAGGTGGTCCCGCAGTCGGCCCGAATTCCAAAGTTTTGGTCCGGCGTCGGTTGCTGTCGCTTCCTCCCTGACGTCAGTGCGCCTGGGGTATATAAGGGGCATCCAACGCCATTTTCTTCAGTCTTTCTTGCCGCGTGGTGCCCGAAGCAGAAGCAGTTCGCAAGTGCCGGTCGGCCGACACCTGAGATTTTCGATTTGAATTTCAGTCCGAAGTCTTCAGTAAAGCTAAGTACCCCGTTGGGGAATATTTTCTTGCCTCAGTCCGATGTCAGAAAAAGTTAACAATTGCATTTCTTGTGGGAAGCAAATACCTCATAAGGACTTCCATTCCTATTGTATTCCTTGCCTAGGCCCAGACCACGACGTCACAGGTTGTCGGTTTTGCACTAGGTTTAATAAATGCACTATCAAAAGCCATTTTGACTTTGCACGGCATTACTTTGGTAGGAAATTTAATTATATCATGCCGTCGGAGCAGCCGACGACCGCCACTCATAAAAAATGCAAGGATAAGGACAGGCAGCCTAGGAATAAGACAGACACCGAGGCCTCAGCTGAGCCTGTCACCGGTTCTCTGGTTTTCAGTGAGGCCCTGACGACCGCAGAGCTGGAACCCCAGACAGCTGCGGATTCCCATGCGGAGTCTACTAGGCCAACGCAGCCTTCTACCGACACTGGAGCAGAACTAGACACCGGTGCAACAGAAACACCTTCAGTTTCTGAAGGTATCTTCATACCGACTACACTCACCATTAAATCTTATGCTAAACTTAAAACTCCTTTAAAACCAAAGAAAACTGTACATCAGTCTACAGTTCAAGGCCCCATGCCTAAGAAACAGATGCTTAAGATGGCTGATGATTTGATTACCCTTATCAGGAGTTCCTATCCCCCTCCTGATAAAAGACCAAGACAAGAGGAGGATTATGCATCCTCTGACCAAGTTTCTCTCTCCTCAGATTCTTCTGAGGAACAGGATTACACTTTTCCACCTTATGAAGATTCTGATGCTGAAGTCTCTATTTCCTCAGCATCTCCCCCCGAAGACTACTCCTTTGGGGAAAATTTACATACCATGAGGGAACATTTCCACTGGGAAGGCCAGGATTACTCAGATTCTAAGAAAAGGCTCCGAGAGTTCCTTTTACTACCCCAGCACAGACCTCTTGCTATCCCTCCTGTTCTGGATATTGTGGATGATGTTTACTTGGAGTTTAGTTTAAATCCAGACTCTCTTCCTCCTGCTCCAGCCAAACCAGACAGATGCTACAGAGTACCTGACTCACACAAATTCCTTTATAAAATCCCTGTTGCTGACCCAGAAACCATTTCCCAGGGTCCTAAGGGAGCTAAAGCTTCTATGGCTAAAAATCCTGTGCCTTCTGAAAGGGATTTCAGAGCCCTAGATAGATGGGGCAAGAAAATATACACCTCAGCTACTCTGGCTATGAGAGCTTTAAATTGCCAGTTTCACATGTTGAAATATCAACAATTTCTAATGTCTTGGTTAAAACAAAAAATGAGCACACATTCAGAACTGCCTGAATTCAAAGAAATGCAGGATCTGTTGCATGCAGCTGAACAGGTGGGCAAATATACTTTACAATGCGGATTTGACTCATTGGAAGCTTCTTGTAGAGCAGCTGTTACTGGCTCTGTTATACGTAGACATGCTTGGTTAAAAAAGCAAACCCTCCCTGACCATGTTAAAGCAAAACTATTGGATGCACCTTTACAACAGGATGGATTATTTGGTGTCAAAGCAGAAGAGGTTTTAAAGAAAATGGAGGATAAGACAAAGTCTATGCAAACGGTCAAGGATTTTTTGCAGGTACAACCCCCTCGATTCAGCAGAAATTGGCCAACAAAAAACTGGTCCTTTCCAGCTTCAGACAGATCACAGAGGGGTAAATACAGATGCCCAAGGGGCAGAGGTCAGTCACAGGGCCCTTACAAACCTCACCAATGGGGTTCTGCTACCCAGAAAGGAGGAGAAAACAGGCCCCAAACTAGCAGAAGACAAGCACAATGACTCTATCCTCAAACTACCAAGCAAATCTCTCCTGGCAACTCCCTTGGGAGGAAAACTAGCATTTTTTGCAGACAACTGGCACATCATCACAAAAGACAAATGGGTTCTAAACATTGTCTCTCAAGGATACAGATTCCACTTTCATACCTTACCAAGGAACAAAGGAATGCCAAACCTGCCACCAAATCAATGGGCAGAGGCATAAAAACAAATTACAGCTCTCAGAAAACATGAGAGCCATTCAACAGGTACCTACACAGGAGCAAGGACAAGGATTTTACTCAAGACTCTTCCCAGTCCCAAGAAAGGACAAAGCATGGAGACCCATTCTGAATCTTTCAATTCTGAACACCTATCTGCAAGTACCAAAATTCAAGATGCTAACACTACAGCATCTTCTTCCCATGCTGGGCAAGAATGCTTGGCGAGTGACTTTGGACCTCAAGGAGGCATGCCTGCATGTCCCTATCAGACAAAATAGCAGAAGATACCTCCGCTTCATTGCAGGTTCAAAGCATTATCAATTCTCTGCACTGCCCTTTGGCTTATCTACTGTGCCCAGGGTCTTCACAAAATGCCTGGCACCAGTAATTGCTTACTGCAGACAAAGAGGAATTCAAATATATCCATACCTGGACGACTGCCTTATTCAAGCAGAAAGCAAGGACATTCTTTTAAAGCATCTGGCATTTGTCAAACACCTTCTAAGTTGCCTAGGGTACACAGTAAACGAAAAGAAATCAAAACTAGTGCCCTCACAAAACATAATATTTCTGGGTGCCAGCTTGACTACAACAGCCCAGATGGCTTATCTCACGCCAGACAAGCAACGACAGCTGTTTCAATATTTCAAAGTAATGGCAACAAAGACCCAACTCCCTGCAAGAAAAATTCTGCAGGCCTTGGGATTCATGGCATTTTGCATACTACTAATACCATTTGCAAAACTGCATATGAGGAAATTACTGCATATGAAAAGTGTATGGACTCAGCACAGCCACAGCTTGGAAACAATGATACCACTCATTCCCTGCCTTCAACAGTAGTTTCTATGGTGGGCAAAGGCATGTCACCTCAACAAGGGGTCAGCCTTTCACCTTACCCACAGCCAGGCAAACTATGACAGCAGATGCATCGGACTATGCCTGGGGAGCACACATGGCAGGGTAGTGAATTCAGGGCAAATGGACTACAGATCAGAGGCATCTGCATATCAATCAAAAAGAAATGCTAGCAGTACAGAATGCCCTAACAGCTTTCAAGGACCTTCTACACCCAGGACAACTACTAATAAAGACGGGACAATATCACAGTCATGTGGTACATAAACAAGCAAGGGGGCACACGTTCCTACCCTCTATGGAGGCAAGCAATGACCTTGTGGAACACTGCACTGTCTTACCAGGTTCAATTACAAGCACAATTCCTGCCAGGACAGAAAAACACATTGGCAGACGACCTAAGCAGAAACATCATGGATCCACACGAATGGAAACTAGATCCACAAGTATTTGCAATGATAGCTCAAAAATGGGGACGCCCAGACATAGATCTGTTTGCAAGCCCCCACAACCACCAACTTCAAAAATTCTGCACAAGGATCTTCCATCCACTAGCTTGGAAAGTGGACGCCCTCTCATTCAGTTGGAAAACATTAACAGTGTATGCCTTCCCTCCACTATCTCTTCTAGCAAAGGTACTGCTGAAAATCAGATTAGAGAGACCACAAATGATACTCGTTGCACCAGACTGGCCACACCATCATTGGTACCCAATTTTAAGGAACATGGCCCAAGGCCCACCATGGATTTTGCCACAAATTCCTCACCTGCTCACCCAGTGAGATCATCAGATTCTACACAGCCAGCTCAAGGCTTTAAACCTGGCTGCATGGCAAATTACCTAAACAACCAGCCAACACCTTTATCCAAAGCAGTTATGGATGTCATTCTGGAGGCCAGGAGACCCAGCACCAGGAAAACCTATTCAGACAAATGGAAAAGATTTTGCGCCTGGAACCAGGCTAAAGACCTAAACCCCCTTGATCCAAACATCCCTCAGATTCTGCAATATTTAACTGAGATGTTACACCTTTTCATCTATTAAGATCCACGCCTCAGCGTTTTCAGCTCATTACAGCACGGATCCTCCTTTATTCTCATATCCACTCCTGAGACAGTTCCTCAGAGGGGCTAAGAACTTAAGACCGCCAAGGAGAGCTCCAACACCTACTTGGGATCTCAACTTTTTTCTGGAAAAGCTTACACTACTGCCCTTTGAACCAGCTTTTTCTGCTGATTTAAAATTTCTTTCATGGAAAACTGCCCTACGACTAGCAATAACCTCAGCTAGAAGAGTCTCAGAGCTACAGGCACTAATGGCAGTGGAACCTTTCATCATTTTTCATCAAGACAGAGTCTCTCTATGAACAAATCCTTCCTTTATGCCAAAGGTGGTATCCATTGTGGCCGTAAACCAAACCATTCACTTGCCCACCTTCTTCCCAAATCCCCAGAACAAAGGAGAAAGACTCCTGCACTCTTTGGACATTCACAGGCAATTACGTTACTACTTGGATAAAACTAAGGCTTTAAGAAAAAAATGACCAGCTTTTTGTAGCCTATGCTACAGGATCACAAGGAAAAGCTATCTCAAAACAGACCATTTCAAAATGGATAGGGTATTGCATACGTTTCTGTTACACACATCATGGGAAACCGGTACCTGCTAACATTAGGTCCCACTCCACCAGGGCTACAGCTACATCAGCAGCCTTTCTCAGGGGAGTGCCAACCAAGGATATTCTGGAAGCTGCTACTTGGAGTTCAGTGCACACCTTCACCAAACACTATCACGTACCTCTATACTCTAAGACTAGAGCTGGTTTTGCCACTGCAGTTTTGCAGGGCTTACTAGCTGCTTCTAACCCTGTCTGACTCCACCTCCCATCCTTAGCTTTGGGATTCAGCCCAAGTGTAATGACTGCAGCAGGATAACATGATGAACATAGTACAGTTTTGTACCTACCATAAATGTAGATGTTCGAGTGTTCACCCTACTGCAGTCCAGGTTACCCTCTCTCCAACCCCTCTGAACTAGCTGAACTTATCTCTACCACTCTATCCTATACTACCTCTGTGGTGTATTTGCTTGTGCCTAAGGGTTTTGTTTTATTTTTATATAGCTATATATATATATATTTATATAGCTATATATATATATATTTATATAGCTATATATATATATATATATATAGATATATATTATATATATATATATATATATATATATATATATATATATATATATATATATTGCCTACCTATTGGGGGCACCTGACATCTGGGGCAAGAAAAACTGAAGAAAATGGCGTTGGATGCCTCTTGTATACCCCTGGCGCACTGACGTCAGGGAGGAAGCGACAGCAACAGACGCCGGACCAAGACTTTGGAATTCGGGCCGACTGCAGGACCACCTGACTGCAGGGTAACCAAAGTGTGATGACTGCAGCAGGGTGAACACTCGAACATCTACATTTATGGTAGGTACAAAACTGTACTTTCCTGACAAAACTGTGGCAGAAGGAGAAAAATATTAAAAACAGGGGACACCAGAGTGGTTGTGGAAAATTATTATTCACTGTATACCAGTCAGAAGAGAAACAAGTTAATCCTGGCATTCGATGGATATTGAGAGGCAGGTGTGAGAATGAAGTTGCCATACCCAGCTGCCTTCAGAATATTTTACGATCAAAGACATTTCTTTGTGCAGAACAGGCTAAGGAGGAGATAGAAAAGTTTAGCCAACAAAGAATCAGCCAGCAAGCTTGAAGAGGCCTCTACTTCCCAATCTTCTGACATTAACAAAGCCCTTAGAGAGACTTTGCCAGTGAAAACTTTTCCAATGGACCAAATAAAAATGTTTCAATACAGAAAAAGGCTGACTAGAAGAATCAGGAGTATATTGGATTGGAACCAAAGAACATCCTTCTCCAAGGATGGTGCCACAATACAAACAAAAAATGATTGACTTTAACAAATAGTTTAGCTTCTGGTGTCTGTCAGTCCAAGGGGATCCAATATCTATCAGCCTTGTAAGACATGATTGACAGGCATCTGTCAGTCCAATGGGATCCAAAGTCTGTCAGCCTTGTAAAACATGGTTGACAGGCCATGCTGCTTTGCCAGAGATGGTCTGCGCCTGTCTCCTCTAGGCTTTCGGATACTGGCAAAGGCATTAACCACTCCTATTGTGCTTTTTTTAGGCAGTGTCAAATTAACCAACCCCCAACATAACAAAACCCTCTCTAGATAAATTCAGGGTACTGTTGCTTAATGCTAGGAGTCTAAACAAGAAACTACACTCCCTGGAAGCACTCCTCACTTTGGAAGATGCTGACATTTATGCAATTTACCAAGACCTGGTTCAAAGGCAGGGAAAGTACCCCGGCTGTTCAGGGCTACAATGCCTTCCATACATTCCGACCACAAGCTGAGTATGAAAGTACCAGAGGAGGAGGTGTATCCATCTTCATTAAGGATAAGTACACCTTGAGGTTGGTCAAACAGTGTGACTCTGTTGAGCTACTCCATGTTCGATTAACTATAGGCAAAGCCTCCTACAAATCATGCTAGCTATGGGTCGCCCACCATGAAACAGGAAAAGCATACTACATACCTGGGCCTACTAGAGTCAATTGCCATACAGCCCAACACCTTTCTCATGGATAGTTTTAATTATCCTACCATCGACTGGGAAACATACACGACCACAAACATGCTAGCTTAGAGCTTCTTGGACACTGTAAATGCAAATGCCCTGGAACAGCTAGTCAACACACCCGAAATGTCCTGGACATAGTACTCACTAACACGGGAAGTCCAGGCAAAATTTAATGGCCTGTGGCTGACCAAGTTCACTGTTAATTGTAAATTGGGAGCAGTCATTGAGACCCTCAACAATGTTAATATACTGCAGACAGGGTTAATGCAGACAGATGATTGGAGCCAAAGCCACAGATTAAAGCTAAATGCAAAAAAAATGCATTATTATTCCCTGTGGGAAAGCTGACATCCCTGCTAATTACATTATAGACAGCACCCCTAAGTGTAGACCCAGTGGTATGTAATTAGGGTACTCAGATTGATAGCACCCTGAACTTTGACCACCACATATCTACAGTAGTGAGGAAATCTTCTATGTGGCACATCTTGTAAAGGCATTGTATCTAGACTTAAAGATGTTATAATTCCATATTACTCAGCTTTCATCAGAACAATAACTGAGTACAGTAGGTAGGCCAGGCCAGGGATTCTATTCCAGACTTTTCCTAGTTCCAAAAAAAGAAGGCACCTGGCGTCCTATCCTGGATCTATCCATCCTGAACACTTTCTTGATCATCCAAAAGTTCAAAATGCTTACTCTGCATCAGTTACTGCCAATGTTAGAAAAGGATTCCTGGCTAGTAACATTGGATCTCAAAGAAACTTATCTGCACATCCCTATCAGGGAAGGTTGCAGACAATACCTTAGTTTCAGGATGGGCAAGCAACATTATCAATTCTCTGCGCTGCCCTTTGGCTTATGTACTGCTCCCAGAGTTTTCACAAAGTGCCTGGCTCTAGTCATTGCTTTTTGCAGGCAAAAGAAAAAAAGGCAAAAGAAAATTCAGATTTATCCATACTTGGACGACTGTCTAATTCAAGCAAATTCTCAGGAACAGCTGCTAAAGGATCTAGAATTTGTAAAGACTCTACTCTCTTACCTGGGTTACACTCTCAATGTGGAAAAAATCAAAAATGGTGCCATCCAAAGAGATTACATTCCTGGGAGTGAGTCTGAACACAGCCGCCCAGATAATATATCTCACCCAGGAGAAGCCGACAACTCTTTTCAATTTACTTCAAGGATTTGGCAAGCCTGTCCCAGCTCCCTGCAAGGAAATACCTGCAAGCTCTGGGATTCATGGCTTCTTGCATTCTTATGATTCCATGTGCAAAACTGCATATGAGGAAATTGTAGTAGTACGTCAAGAACATCTGGTGTCAACACACACAGGACCTTGATGTGATAATTCCTCTGCTTCCATGTCTGCGGACAGAGTTTCTTTGGTGGGCAACAGCCTGCCTACAGAACAAAGGCATACCTTTTCGCCCACCCCTGGCCACTCAAGTTCTTACCATAGATGCATCGGACTATGCCTGGGGAGCTCACCTGGATGGCAGATGCAAACAGGGAAGTTGGAATGCCCAGCAGATGCACCAGCACATAAAGTTAAAGGAGTTAATGGCAGTCCAGCAGGCCTTACTAGCTTTCAGGCATCTTCTTTCTCCAGGGACCCTGCTTGCCAGGACACACAACACCACAGTCATGTGGTACATCAGCAAGCAGAGAGGGACATTTTCTTACCTCCTGTGCAGACAGAGCATGAGTCTTTGTTCCTTAGCAGCATCCCTGGGCCTGCATCTCCTAGCTCAGTTTCTTCCAGGAAGGCTCAATGTTTTGGCAGACCAGTTGAGCAGACAGACCCTGGATCCTCATGAGTGGCAACTGAACAGAGCAGTTTTTATAGCATCATTCAACGTTGGGGCACTGCTCAAGTGGATCTCTTCTCCTCTCCAGATAACCATCTTCACCCTTTATTTACACCAGACAGCATCACAGCAGAGCCTGGAAAGTGGATGCGCTGTCCGTCCCTTGGACGCTGCTGTCAGTTTATGCCTTCACTCCTCTTCCCAGAGTATTATTGAAGATCAGGGATGAAAGACCAAAGACTATTCTCGTAGCTCCGGACTAGCCCAGACAGCATTGGTATCCACTGCTTTGCAGTCTCTCCCAATTTCCTCCTTGGCATCCTCTTCTGAAGCCAGATCTTTTGGTTCAGGAAGGGGGAAACATTCTACATTCTCATCTTCAGTCTCTCCATTTGGCAGTGTGGCTCATCATATGGACTCCATCCCTTTCTTCTTCCTTCAGTCTCTCCATTTGGCAGCACGGCTCATTGTATGACTCCATCCTTTTCTTCTTCCTTCAGTCTCTCCATTTGGCAGCATGGATCATTGTATGACTCCATCCTTTTCTTCTTCCTTCAGTCTGTCCATTTGGCAGCTTGGCTTATTGTATGACTCCATCCTTTTCTTCTTCCTTCAGTCTCTCCATTTGGCAGCATGGCTCATTGTATGACTCCATCTCATCCTCATCTTCAGTCTATCCATTTGGCAGCATGGCTCATTGTATAACTCCATCCTCTTCTTCTTCTCTTTCCCAGCAGGTGGTTGACGTGCTGAGGGAGGCCAAGAGGCCTAGCACTAGGAAGTCTTATACTAGCAAATGGGAAAGATTCTCTCATTGGATGCAGGCTACCCTTCCTCTGATCCTGGAATACCGGGCTGATTTGCTTCAGGGTGGTCTTTCTTCTTCATATGTCAAGATCCATGCTTCAGCCATTTCTGCTCATTGTTCTTTTGAACAACCCATTTTTTTCTCATCCTCTGATGAAAATGATTCTCTGAGGTGATTGCAACTTAAAGCCTCCCAGAAGGGTGCCTACTCCAGCCTGGGATCTTAATTTTGTTCTAGAGAAACTCACTCTTCCTCTTTTTGAGCCAGCTGCCACTGCAGATTAAAAGTTTCTCTCGTGGAAGACTGCCTTCCTCTTGGCTATAACTTCAGCAAGGAGGGTTTCGGAGCTGCATGCTTTGATGGCTGTGGAGCCTTTTCTTATTTTCCATGCAGATAGGATCTCTGAGAACCAACCCTTCCTTTATGCCTAAGGTAGTTTCTAGCCTGACTCTTTCAGTCTGTACATCTTCCTACCTTCTTTCCTAATCCTCGAACTAGAGGTGAAAGGATCCTACATTCTCTTGATATGCATAGACAATTCAGGTTTTACCTGGATAGGACTAAAGACCTTTGAAAATCAGCACAGCTATTGGTCAGCTTTGCCCCTGGAGCCCAGGGCAAGGCTATTTCTAAGCAAACTATTTCCAAATGGGTTGCTCATTGTATTACTTTTTGTTATTCCTTTCATGGCAAGGTTCCTCCTCAAGGGGTTAGGACCCACTCAACTAGAGCAGCTTCCACTTCTGCAGCATTTTTAAGAGGTGTCCCTACTAAAGACATTTTGGAGGCTGCCACATGGTCTTCTGTTGACACTTTCACAAAACTTTATAATTTGCCTTTGTTTTCGAAAGCCAGGGCAGGGTTTGCCACTGCTGTTCTGCAGGACATTATCTCCAATCCTTGATTCTGTTGGTTCCTCCTCTCTTTTCTCTTTTCTCTGGGCTTTGGTAATCAACCCATTGGTTAGGACTGCAACAGTGAAACATGATGAACATAGTACAGTTGTGTACACTTACCATAAATGTAGATGTTCGAGTGTGTTCACTGTTGCAGTCCTGCTTTCCCTCCCTCCTTCCCCCTTTTTTCTCTTTTCCTAAGGTACAGGCTGAATTTAGTTTATGCCTTATTTTCTGGGGGCGTCTGACTGTTATGGCAAGAAAGACTGAGGAAGTGACGTCAGCTGCCTCCTTTTGTATCGGACACCCTGACTTCCTTTACAACCGACGACAGCCAACATCATTTTTACTTACCTTTGGTATTCTGGCCGATCAAGGGCTACCGGGAGTCTGATAAACCCATTGGTTAGGACTGCAACAGTGAATACACTCGAACATCTACATTTATGGTAAGTGTACACAACTGTACTTTGTCTGTGCCATAGTCCATGTTGGTGTGATTGACTGACGCATCTCTCTGGACTATATGAAGAGACATGACTTTGCTGTTGGACTGTGTCTCAGGCAAGTATGCCCCTAGCCTTAAGCAGCCTTTTGCCTTCACCTAGTATGATGCCTCAATACAAACAAAATTATTGAATTCAATAGTTGACTTAGTTTCTGGTGTCATTCTAAGGGAATACATTGTCTGTCAGCCTGGGATGACATGACAGACAGACCCCGATGCTTTGCCAGAGATGGTCTTTATCTGTTACCCCTGGGATTTCAGCTAGTGTCTGGTGTCATTCTAAGGGAATACATTGTCTGTCAGCCTGGGATGACATGACAGACAGACCCCGATGCTTTGCCAGAGATGGTCTTTATCTGTTACCCCTGGGATTTCAGCTAGTGTCTGGTGTCATTCTAAGGGAATACATTGTCTGTCAGCCTGGGATGACATGACAGACAGACCCCGATGCTTTGCCAGAGATGGTCTTTATCTGTTACCCCTGGGATTTCAGCTAGTGTCTAAGGCTCTTGCCACCCCCATAGTGCCTTTTTAGGCAGTGTCTCAAGGACAAAATTCCCGACATAAAAACCTCGATCTAAAAACAACATCAAGGTTATGCTGCTAAATGATAGGAGTCTTAACATGAAACTGCACTCACTGGAAGCAGTCCTCACCTTGGAAGATAATAGATATTTGTGCAGTCACAGAGACCTGGTTCATGGCTATAGAAAGCACCCCAGCCATACCGGGCTATACCTCCTTCCACATGTTCAGACCACAAACTGAAGGCGTGAAAACTAAAGGAGGCGGTAGATTGATATTCATTAAAGATAAATACACCTCCAGATTGGTTAAACAGTATGATTCCCTGGAGATATTTCAGGTGCAATTAACTGTTGGTGGGACACCTATTCAAGCCAGCTACAGGACCCTCTCCAAGAATCAGGACAACCACTCTGCCTATTTAGATCTATACGAGTCTGTCAAGATACATCCTAACACCATGGTTTTGGGTGACTTTAACTACCCATCCATTGACTGGATAAATTACTCGTGCTGTAACACACTTGCCCAAAGGTTGCTTGGCTGCATTAATTCCAATGCCCTGGACCAACTAGTTGACACCCCAACAAGGGGGTGCCATCATCCTGCATCTGGTACTTACCAATATGGGGGACCACTGTAGCACCCCCACTGTGAGGTCTTCCCTCATGACATCTGACCACAAATCAGTCTCATTTGAAGTAACTATCACACCTGCTCACTCCCCCCTTGCAGCAACTGAAGTAAAAGACTTCTCCAAAGCAAATTATAACCTCTTACAGAATGGTATAAACAGCTTTACTGCACCTCCCCCCTTAGAGGGAACTAGTAACTATGCCCAGTTCTACACCAATGCTTTATACAAACACCTGTATAACTGCATTGACCCAACCGTACCTGATGAGAGCAAAACAAGCTCCTCAAGTAAGAGCAATCCTGCCTGGTGAACAGCTGCCTGGTGGACAGCTGCCATTAACAGGCTGTACATTAAGAAGAAGAAATTGCTGTCTAAGAGCAAGAGGGAATGAGCCCTAAACTAGAAACACTCACTCCTCAGCTTAAATAAGCAAATAAGACTTCTTGTGAAGTCCTCCAAAGTAAACTATGAATCCAAATTAGTTTCCTCAACTAAGGACAACCATAAGGCATTCTTTAGTTACATACATAACCTAAAAGGAAAGGCCCAGATTTGTGCCGAACTGGTAGTTAATGATACCACATATGCCGAGCCTGTGGACACAGCTAACCTGTTAGCTGACAGGTTCTGTGAAAACATCACTCACCTGTTCCCACCACAATTACTCCATGCCGTCCCTACTACCTGTCCTCTACCTTGCATCTCTAAAGAGCAGAACATAAACATCCTCTCAAAGGTCAAAAACACAGCATCTATGGGACGTGATAACATCCCTGGCAGCATCCTACATGGGCTCAAACAGGAATTAGCAACACCACTGGGTACTTTCTTCAATCATAGTCTAAGCACTGGCTTCATCCCAGCCGAATGGAAAACTGCGCCATTATCCCCTTGCACAAAGGTCGTGTTTCCATGAAGCAAGTCATCATGGACCTCATCAACAAAGATGTAGGTAATCTCCAAACACTTGACCCTACTCAGTCTGGATTTGTCAAAGGGAGATCATGCCTGTTAAACAAAACAAAACAGTCACCAAGACCCTGGATGAGGGGAAATCTCTGCATACAGCCTACCTAGACAAAACCAAGGCTTTTGACACACACTCCCACTCAGGCATCATTGACAAACTCTCCCAGCTATGTATCAACCCCTTATATCATTACAGGGGTCGCTAACTGGCTCACTGATGGATTCCCCTATACTGACTAAATGGGTTCTATCTCCAACAGCAGACCTGTAACTAGTGATGTTCCACAGGGATTAGTCCTGGGCCCTCTACTGCTTGGAATGTATTTCTCCAAAGTAAAAGCTAAAATTAAAGGTCTGTGGCTGACAAAGTTTGCTGATGACTGCAAACTGTGAGTGGTCATAGAATCTCTAAATGATGTCAACATCCTACAAGAGGGTCTTACACAAACAAATGATTGGTGCAAAAATTATGGCTTTAAACTCAATGCAAAAAATGTATGATCATCCTTTTATGTAAGTACAATGTTCCTGCTTAACTACTACATCAGTAAAAACACCCTAAGTACATGCTCAGTGGTGAAAGACCTGGGCACACAGGTTGACAGCAACCTTACTTTTGATCACCATGTCTCCACAGTGGTAAGAAGGGCATTCTTTATTGCTCATCTCGTAAGTAAAGGCAATGCCTCTAGGAAAAAAAGAAGTTATAACCTCTCTGTACTCTTCCCTCATCAGGCCAGTAATTGAGTACAACTCCCCTTTTGGTATGTACCTTTCCAAGCACCTGCAGCAATTGGAAATACCACAAAGTTTCCTCACAAGAAGAATTCAAGGTCTTCAGCTTCTGTCCTGTGTGGATGGTCTGAAATCACTGTCACTCTATTCTGTTTCATACAGACTACTCAAAGGCAGTCTATGCATTGCATATAAAGCAATCTTTGACCCTGCTTTATCGGACGTACTGCATGTCTGCAAGTCAAGTGGTACACGGTTACTTGCTCTAAAAGCATTAAAATGGTATGTGACGTTAATAGAACCTGCTGGAGGGATAGATTTGTCTCTTAGAGATTACCACATCTTTGGAACAGACTCCCACTTCATGTCAAACAGAGCATCTCATTGACGGTCTTCAAACGCAGTCTGGACAATTTGATGAGTAACCGTAAATTCACCCAGGGGTTCCACTTGTGTCCCTCTTGGACAGGGGCAATTGGTGCTGATTGTGGAAATAAGGATGGAACTTGGCTAAGCTTGTAAGGGCCCTAGGACCTGTAGCCTAGTAACTTCCTATGATCCTAGAAGGCTTTTTAAGAAAATAGGATTGAATCACAAAGAAGCCTACATGCACATTCATATTCACAAAAAACACAGACTTATACTGGAAGTGCAACCCCAAGGCAAAGACTGTTAGAAAACATCTTTACTCTTTGGACATTCCTGTGCCCCAAGTCTTCATGAAGTGCCTTGCCCCAGTCATAGCCTTCTGCAGACTTCAAGGTAGTCACAATTACTGTTACTTAAATAATTGCCGTATTACGTCTTCCTCTGCCCAAGACATTCTGTTATACTCCCACTTTACTGAGGATCTGATTGGCAACCTGGGGTTTAAGCTAAAAGCCTTGCTTAACCCTAGGACACAGAATAGAGGTTTTAGGTTGTCTTCTAGATGCAGCCCAGATAGCTTTTCTTCCCCTATCGAAGGTGTCTTCGTAAAATCAGCATTTCTTAATGTTTTCCCTCATCAAAACATTTTTACAGCAAGAGAATACCAGAGGATTCTGGGTCATATGGCTTTATCCATTCTAATAGTTCTAATTGCCAGACTCCATATGAGGGAAAATCAAATCCATTTGGGCCCAGCATCTGCTTCCTGTAACCTTCCCAATCCCTCTCCTTGGTATCATCAAAACAGAACTCAACTGATGGGGCAACCAAATCCTAGAAAATCCAAATCTCCCTCTTTCTCCTCCCATTCAGTCACCACAAATTCCTCAGACTTTGCATGAGGGACCGTGTCTGTAGGTGTCAAGGTCTGGGGCATATGTGAGCCTCATTTCAGACATGCACACAAATCTCTAGGAAATGATGACCCTAGTAAAGGTTTTCAGAGCTCTAAATCAGTTGTGGACATTTGGGCCACTGTTAGTGATAAGTAACACCACAGTGAAGCAAACAGTGGAGGATGAGATGCTATTCCCTTTACAGACTAGCTGTGATTGCCTAGGAGTTGTAAATTCAACTCTCTTTTACTCTAAAGGCAACATATATTCCATCTGAGCAAAATACAGTAGCAGATGCTCTGAGAAGATCCATGAGAGACCTATGTGAGTGGATGCATAGCGCTCAAACGTTCCAAATTTCCCGGGAGCACCCATTTTTAAGCACAAATCAGATTTAATCCCTGACTACCTGATTTGGGTACTTGTGCACCTGAGCTTTCCAGTAAAGCAACCTCTATTTTGGCTGTATATGTCTTCATCAATCAGAACATTGCTTTACTGTATCTAATATGCATGTGGCACTGGCCAGTTTCTCACTTTCGTTTCATTTTGTTTACTGCTTAATATGCGGCAGTGGAGTTTAGATGGCTTCTGTTTTCATTTAGGTCCGTTAGTCCACATATTAAAGCAATGTAGAAGAGAAGTTGCTTGTATGCAGTTGACCATGTCTGGAAGGAAACAGACTGTACTCATCGAGAGACTGGACAAAGACTACATACTCTGTGAGGGATGGCAAGATTAAGCCTTGAAGAGACGCTGTGCCAAAACTTGAAGAGAGCCGTGGAAACAATTTTGGAATGCTGAATGTGGAGACTGAAGTCAGATTTTGAAGCTGAGAGCACCGTTGCCATTACTGATCATTGGAGGAAATGTGGGTTGCAGTCTGAAGAAGAACTACTGCAGGAATTATTCAAAGGAGTTCTGAGGTTGTTTGTGCAGTTCCACTACAATAAGAAGGCAAAGGACTTGTGGTTGTGCCCTGGATTGGACTTTATTTTAAACTTTACTGTACATAAAAGGTAAGTAACTGGGGTGTCAGTTAGCCATGCAGTCTATGAATCAGTAATGCACTTGTTTTGAGTAAAAAAATAAAAACAGAAAAAGTATCAATGGAATTTTATTTTTTCATTTTTAATGTGTCGTGCACTTATTTTGTTAATGGCTATAGCTAATTCACTTATATATTTTAAAATCATTTAAGTGAGCACCATGTAGGGTTGCTGTTTAGTGCCAGAGCAAATCAGCTACTGAGTTTTATCTTTAATATATATTGTTGCTGGAGCATTAGAGTAAATATAGAGTATGTCCATGTCAAATAAATTAATCCTCACTATTTACTTTCTGCCTTAATTGCTTTATCTGCCTCTTGGTCCTGTAGATAGTACCTAGTCTAAGCATACTCTGATTAGGGGGGTTGGGGGAGCAGGGGAGGATAATGTCTGTTGTATGGCATGTTATTATTAGAATGTTGTATTTTTTTGAAAATTTGAATAATCCTGTATTTTGACCATGTAGATGTTTGTGTATTTGTCTGTGTGTAATTGAAAGTGTTTGGGTGTGTCCGTTAATGTGCTTATTTAAATATGCATATCTAATGTTAATTAGGTGTCCCTAATTGTCCCTGATATTAAGGTCCTTTGTCCCTGATTCTCTCATTTGGAGGTTGAGAGGTACGAATGGATGCTATACCCAGAACTCTTCCAGGAGATTGTGCATTTATGTAAACTCCCCACGTAGATTTGTTTGCCTCCTCTCTATAGACAACTAAAACACTTTTGTTCCAGAACACCTCACAAAATGCCTGGATAACAGATGCATTCTTCTTCTTCTGGATAGGAATGTTCCTTTATGCTTTTCTGCCCTTTCCTGTTATATCCAAAGTCCTAATAAAGCTCAAGGAGCATTTGCCAGAGATGGTCCTGGTGACTCTCTTTTGACCCATACAACATTGATTCTCCCTTTTTGTGCATCTGGCCAGGGGCAGTTAACAAAAATGGCATCACAGTGGACTTGCTCACACAGGACAAGAGATGTCTCATCTACCCCAACATTCAGAATTTCTAGCTAACTGCATGGATGATGGGTTTTTGATCCATTTAGGATCCTTTTTTTCTGAGGATGTGCAATAGATGTTAAAGGAGGCAAGAAAACCTGCTACTAAGTAATCATGTTTAACCAAATTGAAAATATTTTATAGCTGCTACCATAACAGACGCCAAGATCCATTCCAAGTAGGGGCTTCTCTGAATCTTCAGTACCTGTGCAAATTGCTTACTCTTCTGTCAAGGTTCATCTATATGCCATTTGCTTATTCTACTGTGAAGGTACACCTTTATATCATTTTTGCCTGTCTGCCACAGGATCCTCCTCCTTTTCTGTATTCCAAGACCGTAAGTTTTTAGACCACCTGGAAACGGGTGGCACCATCCTGGGATTGAAGTTTTATGTTGGAGAAGTTAATACTGGCTGCTTTTGTCCTACAGCCAGTTATTTTGTGAAATTTCTTACTGGGAAGAACACTTTTCTCTTTGCTCTGACTTCTGCTAGATGGGTATCTGAATCACAGGCCCTTATGTCAGTCTTCTTTGATCTTCCACAAGGACAGAGTGAGTCTAAAATACAAGCCTTCCTCTATGCCCAAAGTTGTTTTTGAATTTACTCTAAACTAGATTATTCCACCTCCCTGTGTTCTATCCTGAAAAGCAGCAAAACAGAGAAGGAATTAAAAAAGAATACTTCATAATTTAAACATCAACAGATGGTTAAGTTTTTACATGGATAAGATTAAAGATTTTAGAAGATCCTGCCAACTTTTTGCTTCATTTGGTGGTGAGGCAAAAGCTCAGCCAGTATTTAAGCAGGTCATTTTTAGATGGCTCTCTGAGCTTATTCAGTTTTGTTATTCAAACCATGGCAAAAGTCCCCTATCAGAATGTCATGGCTCATTCTGCTAGAGTTGTGGTCTTGTCTAAGGATTTTAGAAAGTGGTGAACTCTAAATGTATTCTAAAGGCAGCTACTTCATCCAAGGTGTATGCTTTTCACTAAGCATTACAAACCTTGATTCAGTTTCCAGAACTTTTGCTGGGTTTGCTAGAGCTATCGTCTAAGGACCCCTAGGCTCTGGCTTTTTCCTTCCACCATTTCTTCCTGAGCTTTGGAAATCCTCACATATAGTTCTGGCTACTAAAACAGTGATCTAATGAAAAACATAGTACAGCTATGTAAGCTAACTTACCATAATAGTAGATGTTTGAACAGGTCACTGTTTAAAGTACTAGGACTCTCCTTTTTTCCTGCACTTACCCTAGGTGGGCTGAGGTATCCCTCTTTTCACTTTTACTATTCTAGTATGATATTACTGAATTGCTTTGAAGCTTTAGGCTTCAGCCTCCCTGTTTGGGGCAACAAAGCTCTGAGTTTTGGCACGCCTGTACATCCCTCTTACCAGCACGTATTCCCATGGTAAGAGCAGATATACAGTGTACAAGGAAGGAGCCTGAAGCTTTGTAGATTGGCTTGACATCCACTGTCCTTGCAGGATATGTCCCACTTCGATATGGCTATAGTCATCTATTTGAACATCTACTGTTGCAGTAAGTTAACTTACACAACTGTACTTTTTTTCTTGTATGGAATGTTTTGTATTTCTTGTACAATGTCTGTCTGCTTTACTGGACTATTTAAGTATCCATGTTATAATTTGACTGAATCTCAGAAGTTTCCACTGTCTGAAAAGGATCCTGCTGACCGTCTAGTGAACATCAATAAGTAGGCAAAAGGTAAAGTGATAGGGCCCATGGTGGAGAAGTTGGTGAAAAACTGACCGACTGACTGATCAGATGCAGGATGATTGTGAGAGAATTATTCAGAGAAAATTGCATAAGCATTGTAGTGCGGTAAGGGTAAGTCCTGTGACTGATTATGTTTAGTATGTTTGAGCAAGATCAGATTGTATGCTGACATTAACACTGGAGAAGTAATCAAAGGGGAGGGGTCAGTTCTTCAAAGTGAGCTCTGATAGCTTGCAAGAATATTGGTGGTAGCCAGGTTTTAATTAAAAAGAGATGCAAATTATGTATTTTGGATCTGTCATCCTCTGGGAAACAAATTCTTGGTGATGTGATCCCAGGTAGGACCGAGAAGGGCAAGTATTTGAAAATAATTGTTACACTGAAGTATTTTTTTCTTTTTTGCCAGCTGACTGCTGTCCCCAGACCCCGAGTTTTTCTTGTCTCTCCTTTCTTCCTAGGGTCACCACATTGTGAGGCGCATTAGCATGTTCCTTTACCAGACTGGCCTTGTTTGTCCAGATGAAAAGACGTGTACAGCTGCTAAAGCTGTTGAGTTCCCCCCACTGCCAGGGAGAAGAGAGGGGAAGCTGTCATACTGAAGTGATTTGCTTAACCTCACCTCCTACTGGCATGTAGAGCTGACATCACCCTGGTGGAAATGAATTGTTAATGCTTTCCCATTTTGCCTGCCCACCTACTGCAGCAGCAACTTCTCTTTCATGCCCCGATATCACCACTGGATCACATGAGATGGCTGTGCCTACTGCATGTCTTATAAGCTTCCCCCATAAGAGTGAAGCAGACAGAGCCTCATCACCACTCCCCCTAGCCAGGTGGAGGAACTTGGGTCACCTGGGTCATAGTCAGGGCATTATTAACAGATTTGGCTATAATTCTAGTGAAGCTGAATGGTTATGTGCAGTGTAAACTTTGCGGTTTATATAGCTTTCTGTAGTTTTGGAGGCCATACAGAGGAAAAGAAATCTGCTTGGTGTCAGGGTATGGAAGGGCATAAACTGAAGGAGCAACAAAATGAGGAGACACGTAATGCACATGTGGTCAAGAAGAGAACGTGGAGATTTGAAATGGCCAAACTGTGGTATTTGGTGGCAGGTGGAAAAGGAGGCATGGGTGGCAACTAACAGGTGGATGATTCAAGGTAGACCCGAGGAAATACTGCTTTACAAACAAGAATGTTTGAACCTTGAAAACACCTCCTAAGGAAGTGGTACACTGTATATTTTCAGAAGTGTACATAGATGAAACATGGGCCTTCCTCTTTCATGATCTTAGTATTTTGTAAATGTATGTGTTAAAAGTCCAGAAGGCTGTGAAATTACAGCAGAATTAGTAAGCATACTAAACTTACTTCAGGTGGTAATTTATTCATTCTGTATCTGCTAAATCTAGTGCATAGTTGTGAAGAAGCTAGAGCCTATAACTTGTTACACAGTGGGTGGAACATGGAGAAGCTCATGCTGGATAGGGTGCCAGCCCATTACAGGGTACACGCATATAGACAGACACCGATGTATGTGTGTGTGTGTGTGTGTGTGTGTGTATATATATGTATGTATATATATATATATATATATATATATATATATATATATATATATATGTGTGTGTGTGTGTGTGTGTGTGTATGTATGTTATATATATGTGTGTGTGTGTGTGTGTGTATATATATATATAATATATATATGTACGTATGTGTGTGTGTGTGTGTATGATGTGCATATATATATATATATATATATATATATATATATATATATATATATATACACACACACACTTGCCATTTCACCTATGTCATGTCTTTATATATATATACACACACACACACACACACACACACACACACACACACACCCTTGCCATTTCACCTATGTCATGTCTTTGAGATACTGGAAGAAACCAGCTCATGTTTTAAAAAACACATACACAAGCACAGACTGTGTATCTAAGGCATTCTAGCTGAGGACTGACCTGGAAAACCATGTGGTGTGGAGCGCCAAAACTAAGTACTATATTACTGTCCCCTTTAAGTAACTGTTTTGACATGCAGTGTCGCTGATGTATTGGTAATGCTGCTGCTTGCCACTTAGCCATACTTTTATCGATTTTCTTGGATGCAGTCTATTCTCAATATTTAACATTTTTTTTCTGCAGAGTTCACCTAAAAATGAAATCTGATAACCACATTTGTTTGTCTTTTCATGAGAAAATGCTGCTGATTTATTTTATCAATACATTTGTTTTACACAGAATAAGATTTCTGTTACTAAATATATCATTATATTGTGCCATATTCAGCAGTTACTGTGTCATGCAGAGTCACTCTACATTGGACCATTTGTTATTGAGAAAATTAATGTGCAGCATTTAGATGATAGCATGCAGATCTGCTAAAAATAGGAAAACTGGCAAACATGATGAACACACTTTACTAAAGCTGTAAGACAGCTTGTTGAACTTTTGGATCTGAAATAAAGAACAGATGGCGTAAGTTGTCATTATTGAATAGTATAATAGCAGAAGGAGTTTTGATCTAATGTCTTGACCGTGACCAGTGTTAAGTGGAGATTTAAAAATTGCAGGATTTAACTAGAGTGATAGCAAGGGCAAAAGGGGTGAATGGGTGATGACTGGCTTGCCAGTGGTTGAGTGACTTAAGTTTATCAGGTCTCTCCATCTTAAAATAGCTTACTTCCCAAGTCATGATTTACGTTTTTGAGACTATGTGAAATGACCAGTTCATGAATGCATTCCAAATGTCAAGATCTCAGTCTTTGTCCATTATTAAAAATTCAGTTTTCTATACCAATAACACTTTAATGGAAAAACTTTAAATGTGAAGTTTTTTCATTTCTTCTTGTTTTGAGCTTAGCAGGTGTTCAGGAGAAAATTGAGCACACACAAAGTGACATATAGAGGGTGCATATTTATGCTTACGTTTAGGTTAATTATAAAACATGTATGGCAGACTAATTCCAATGAAGGCTATTTGCTTAAAATACTTAGATGCTAATAAAAAAAATCAAATGTTCACTTTATTTTAAATTTAAGATAAGCTACATCATGCAGTGGGGGGGGGGGGTGCAGCAGTCAAGACTTTTGTATTACAACTCCCAGCACTGATTTTTTTTTTATATTAGGCTCTTTTGATTCATTGTTACACAGGCAAAAAAGCATTTTTGTAAACATGGTGCTAATATTCATATAAGCAAAGTTGTACATAAATTTGTGCTTTGATTCTTGGGAAGTGTACATTAACTCCAGTGTTGTTCTACCAATTCAGCATATCATCATATATTCAGTTGCATTCTTTCTTGTTTATCATGCTTAGGTAACTTAGACTTGCATAGATTTAGACAACCATATAGAAGGAGGAGGAGCTTCTTTCTATTTAGACCATTTCTTATCCTCTGTACAGCTCCAGCCATTTTAAACTTCAAGTTGAAGGGGAAACCTTCCACTCTGACAACAGTAATATTCCCCAAGAAACCCATTAAGAAAATGTTATTTCCTTGAGTAGGCAGCCTTTCAGTTTAGTTGTAGGAAAGCACTCCTTTTCCAGATTGGGCCCTGCCCTATGGCACAATATCCTACCAGAGATAAAAAGTCAAGATTTTCCTCAAGAGTCTGTCATCCCTTACTAAACATCTCCACATTGAAGTAGTATATAATTGCTACAGGGATAAAAGATGTTTAGTATGGAGTGTAAGCACTAATTCAAACATGTATGTATGTATTGTGTACAATGTATAAAGTCTTATTACTGGTAAGTCAAGTATCGCATCTCATGGCTTTACAGTTAATTTACTCTGCACAACTGTATGTCAGTGGGGTTTTCTTTTGTCACAATGATGATCTCAACTGGTGGTGGTGGCTGATTGATAGATGTGTGTCTTCAGTTCTACGTCCCTAAGCTTATTATACTCAAGTTATACAACTGTATTCATCAAAAATGTATAGTTCAAGCAAGTGCAGTAACATCAAATTTGCAGTCTCCATACTGTGCCTTATGGGCCTTGGTAGTGACTGAAAAGGGTATTTGGACCAGCTCACTCACCCAGTTAACAAACCACAAATAAATAAATCCCACTAACTTCTTTCTCCATCTGCTTCACATTCTTACTCTTCTTGTACCAGATCATCCATTTATTCAGAAATCTTTGCTTTAATGTCTTGGATATACTGCTATCCTACACTTCCTCTTGCTCACTCGCCATTTGAAGTAAATCCGCTATCCTTTTTTAATAGTCTAGTAATTGCCTTTTTAGCTGGTATTGCAATTAGACCTGTCAACCTTCTGCTGACCGGGCCTCCCTGTGTTCCATAATTAACCTTAGCAGCATCAGATTTTAAGGTAACATTTCCTTAAAAACAAGTTATCAAAATCTCCACATCTGTGTTCTGTGCTGTTGATTTATCACAGGACCAGAAATATTGCACATAGTCGCTTGTTTCACTTGCCCCATGTTTCCATCACTTTCACAACACTTCTGGAAACATTCTGTGACAGTGCAAGTATATAAAAGTATCAGTCGAGGCACTTCCTGCAAGATACAGACCCTTGATTTCTGTGCATACTTGACACCTTACACATATGATGCCATTCTTTTCTTAAACTGCACATGCACTAATCTACTCCACTGCATTCTCATTTTATTTATTTATTTAAATTATTTCTGTAACTATTCCCAGTTCCTAGGAAAACTTGCGTACCAGTGTTGCCATCTCATCTTTTAGGTTCATAGTTTCATAGGTTCATACTAGGCTATCTGCCCTAGGGCATTTATAAGCCTAGCCAGAGTGTGTTTGGCTTTCACCACCCATTTTAAATTAATTTTTGCTATGCCCATTTTCGAGGTTAGTATACTGTGCCTCTGTCTAAAAGTGACACAGAAGTCATACCCAGGGTAAACCTACGATCCCCCATCCACTCATCAAGATTCCTCTTGAAGAGAGTCAATGAGGGACTCTGCCTAACGTGGACTAGGATTTTATTCCAGGGTGAAGGGAGCCTCTGGGTTATGAATCTGTCCCTCCAGCATGTCCTATTTATTTCAGTGCTGAGGTTCAAGTCTCTCGAGCGCGTAGCTCAATGGGATTTGGATTTTCTGAGGTGCCGCATGTCCATTAATTCCGGGTTGGACATGGCTTTATATGTCAGCACAGATCGCCTCTGAGCAGGCGGTATGCCACTGAGTAGAGCTGGAGTTTCTTTAACCGGGCAGCATATGGCATCTGTTTGAGCCCTTTGATCCTCTTGGTGAGGTACTTTTGGGGTCTTTCCAGTTGCTGCAGGTGTCTGGTAAGGTACATCCCAAAAGGGGCATTGTACTCTATTATGGGCCTGATGAGGGATGAGTAAAGAGGCACGATGACATCCCCTGATCTAGATGTGAATCCCTTCATGATTAGGTGGGCTATATAAAATGTTTTTCTAACCACTTTGGCCACGTGGTTGTCAAATGAGAGATTGCTATCAACTTGGGTCCCCAGGTCCCTAATTACTTCTTCTGTACTTAATGGATTACCACCTATGTGGTAATTTGTGGGCACTTTGTTTTTGCCAAAGGGGATGACTATACACTTTTTGGCGTTTAGCTTGAGGCCATGGCTCTGGCACCAGTTGTCTGTTTCTGAGGCCCTTTTGGAGGATGCTTGTGTCGGCTGGAGAGTCGATTATAGCGCCCAGTTTGCAGTCATCTGCGAACTTGGTCAGCCACAGTCCTTCCATGTTTGCCTGTACCTCCGAGAAATATATACCGAACAGGAGAGTTCCCAGGACTGAGCCTTGTGGGACACCACTTGTAACTGGTTTGGAGTCTGACATGGCTCCAGCAATTCTAACCATGTGGGTTCTGTCCTTGAGCCAGTTTGCAACCCATCTAGTGATATAGGGGTTTATATTTAAGCTGGTGAGCTTATCTATAATGCCCGAGTGGGGTATTGTATCGAAGGCTTTTGTGAGGTCCAGGTAGGCTGTGTGGACCACCTTCCCCTCGTCAATGGCCTTGGTGACTGTTTCAAAGAAATCGAGGCAGGATCTGCCCTTAACAAAGCCAAACTTGGTAGGATCCAGTGTCTGTAGGTCCCCAATATCTTTTTTTTATGAGGTCCATGATGATCCTTTCCATAGCTTTGCAGACCAAGCTAGTCAGGCTTATGGGGCGATAGTTTCCAGGATCCGTTGAGGCACCACCTTTGTGGAGAATGACCACTGTTGCTGTACGCCACTCTTTGGGTACATATCCTGTGGTAAGGCTGAGGTTGAACAGTAGTATATGTTTGGGTTTAGCTCTTCTTGGAGTTCATGTAGGACGCAGCCCGGGACACCGTCTGGTCCCATTGATGCTGTGTTTTTTGTTTTGGAGAGGGCAGCTCTTACCTGAGCATCTGAGATGTCAGGGGGGGCAGCACTCTGCTGGGATAGATATTTGCCCTTTTGGTGGGGAGGGGGGAGAAGTTTGCGCTGAACCTGTCAGCTAGGATGTTGGCAATGTCTGTGGGTTCGGTGTATTTTTTGTCATTTTGGACTAATTCTGAGCATATCTGGGAATTCCCACCCAGGTTCCTAACGTAACTAAAGAAAGCCTTGTGATTATCCTTAGTGTCCTGTGCAATTTTTCTCTCGAAGCTGGCCTTAGACGGTTTTATGAGTGCCCGTAGTTTTTTGCTAACACTGATCAGAGATGCCTTCCCTTTTTGGGATTTTGCTCTATCATGTAGGAGCTTCCTCCTTCTATTGTATAGTTTGTTTATGGCTGGGGTCCACCAGACAGGATGTCTGCCTTTGGAGGATTGGGTCTTGGTTTTATTTGGGATTGCATGATCCATGCATTCCTGAAGGTGTTCATAGAATGCGTTTATAAAGGATTCTGCGGTCTGGGCCGTATTTTCCACAGGCCCGGGGGCTTTGAAGGATTCCACCTCGGTTTTGAGAAGTGTGAAATTTGCTTTACAGAAGTTTTTCACTGTGGTTTTCTGGGCAGGGGGTGGGGTCGGGATGTGAATATCCAGTGAGATTAGTTTATGGTCTGATCTTACCAGTGAGGGATACACTTCTGGTCTGGAGCATAGAGTCCCCATGTTGGTGATGATCAGGTCCAGTATGTTTTCCCTCTTGTGGGAGTGGTAACAAGTTGTTCCATAGCATTTGAGTTTATAAATTCTAGGAACCTTTGAGCTAGGGTGTTGGAACTAGAGTAATGCTCCCAGTCTATGTTTGGGTAGTTGAAGTCGCCCAATATAATGGTGTTTGGAGAGACCTTCATATTTTCCAGTGTTCTCAGGAAGGCCGAGTGGGGTTCCTGGGTTTGGGAGGGTGGTCTGTAGCAGGCTGTAAACTGAAAGGCAGTTTTACCCACTGTTAGTTGCACATGGATAGTGTCTGATGCTTCGTGCTGTGCCACCAACCTGGAGGTGTGGGTATCTTTGACGAATATTGATACTCCCCCTCCTTTTCCGGTTCGGTCCAAGTTTTGGGGCCGAAAAGCATGGTATGAGGTATAACCTGGTAGTGCTGGGGTGCTCTCGGGAGCCTTGAACCAGGTTTCTGTTACTGCACAGATATCGATGTTCTCCATGCTAAGGAGAGTTTCGAGTGCATGCATCTTGAGGTTTAGACTTCTGGCATTTAGTAGCATTACTCTTAGTTTCTTATCCCTTGTGATACCTATGGAGGTGGGTTTGTCTTTTGAGCCTTGCCTAAAAAAGGCACTATGGGGGAAGCAAGAGCCTTTGCCAATATCCGAAAGCCCAGGGGTGACAGGTGCAAGCCGTCCCTAGCGAAGCATCGTGGCTTGTCGAGCATGTCATCCCAGGCTGACAGGCATTGGATCCCCTTTGAATGACACCAATACTTAAGCCAATTGTTGAAATTGATCATCTTGTCTTCATATTGTGGCATCATTCTTGGTGAGGGTAAGATGCTACTCAAGGTCAGGGTCATACCGGCCTGGGCCACTTGCTCAGAGAGCTCCTATATGTCTCTTTTCATGTAGTCCAGGGAGGTACATCTCAGGTCATTCACACCAGCATGGACAATGACTGAGTCATATTTGTACTTGCCTTGGAGTGACCTGAGTGCTTGTGTTATGTGGCAGATCCTAGTGCCCGACAGGCAGCTCACCATGACCTTCTCCTTGTTCAGCCTGGTGAGCGGGACGTCAGTGTGCCTGACGATAGAGTCACCTATTACAAGTGTATCAGGTGTGTTGTTTAGCCTTAAGGGCTGTGACTGTTCGGCACACTGGCTTTTTGAGCTGTGTGTTGCATGTGTTTTGTTTTGGGGTAGCGGTTGCTTGGGTGTCTGCTTTGGAGGTCTCTGCTGCTTAGGCAGATTTTTATTTAGAGCCTCCGAGTATGTTTTTGTGTGTTTGTGTTTGGTTTGCTGTCGTGGTAGGTCTATGTGAGACTGGAATTGTAGTGAGTGTGGTTTCCTTCTCCTGACAGGTTTCGCCAGTACTGAGTTGAGAAAGCTTAGACTCCAGTTGGCTATATGGTTGCATCTCTCACATGTGTTGGAATATGTTGGGAGGAGGAGAGGGTTGTCTGTGTACATGAGGCAGTTGTAACATTGCCTCAAGATTCCCTGATTCACCAGCTGGACCGGGGAGGAGATTGACAAATGACCTTTGGGCATGCTAGAATAGTATTGGGAATTCCTTTATAATTGAAAAAAAAAGGGCCAATGGGGAACAAGGTACTCAAGGGGAGTTTGTGAGGGTGTAGTGCTTTTAATTTTTTAGTGCTGACTTATATAATTGCTTTAGTGAGCAAGTGCCAGATAACTTAAATGCAATGTGTTACAGGTAACTTAAATGCAAAAATGACAAACAGTAACTTTCTTTCAAGTGAAACAAGGAAATAAGTACAGTAAGCAATGCAGATGTCACTAGGGATCCACAGAAGTGCTGAAAAGCCACGTTTTAGGTGGAATTAGCGTTTCAGGGAAATAAGCAAACAAGCATACAAACAAAGCTAGATTCAGCAGGCCTGGATCTAGTCTGTGCTACAGCAAACAAGGTGTACCAATTCCAGTAAGAAACAGTTCAAATATGCAGGCACTATAAGCCTTTAACCAGAAATTCCCAGCTCAGAAGGGCAGAGTCCAGCCTCTCCTCCCACAAGAGTGCAGACCACAAACCTTCTTAATGTAAAATAACTGGCCTGAAGCCCAAGTGCTTAAACCAGAACTAATACACTTTTAGAATAACAGACACTGAGCCCTCAATCAGCAGTTCCCAACTTTGAAGGATGTAAGCTACCTGTCCTGCCACCACAGTGCAGGCCACAAACCTTCCTAATGTAAAACAACTGGTCTGAGCCCAAGTGCTTAATCCAAAAGACGTAGAATGATAGCTACACTTTAATCAAGTTACTACCAAGCAGTAATAAATACAGTTGAATACTTTAAAGAATGCCTGGATTAGTGCTCAAGTTATACAAACAAAGCTAGATTGAGCAGGCCTGGATCTAGTCTATGCTACAGCAAACAAGGTGTACCAATTTAGTAAGAAACAGTTCAAATATGCAGGCACTATAAGCCTTTAACCAGAAATTCCCAGCTCAGAAGGGCAGAGTCCAGCCTCTCCTCCCACAAGAGTGCAGACCACGAACCCTCTTAATGTAAAATAACTGGCCTGAAGCCCAAGTGCTTAAACCAGAATTAATACACTTTTAGAATAACAAACACTGAGCCCTCAATCAGCAGTTCCCAACTTAGAAGGATGTTAGCTACCTGTCCTGCCACTACAGTGCATAGCACAAACCTTCTTAATGTAAAACAACTGGTCTGAAGCCCAAGTGCTTAAACTAAAAGGCTTAGAGTGAGTTACACCAAGCAGTAATAAATACAATTGAGTACTTTTAAGATGATGCAAAAGCAAAATAAAGTAGGAAGAAACACAAATACAGTAAAAAAAAGATACTTTTTTTTTTTTTTTTTGAGTGAGCAAATGAGATGGGCCCAGGAGGAGTATCCAAGTGCAAATTTACAAGAGAGGGCGGGCAGTTTCAAAGCCACCAAGATTGAAAAAAAACAGTCAACTTCCAGGTAGATATTGCTCAATGCAACACAAACAAATTACTTTAAAAAGTGCAGATAAAAGTTACTTAGCTAAACTTATGCGTCCAAGTTGATATCATGCAGGTCTTAACCGGCCAAAGCTCACAGTTTAAACAGAAGATAATTCACTGTACCACTTGTATAAGACAGAAACTGAATAACAATTTTTCTCCCCTTAACTGAGCTAACCTATTAATTACTTCTAATCTTCACTATTGGTGTACTCCTTTCCTGTTCATCATAGTTGTTCATTGCCGTACTACGTCATATTATGTCCTAACCCTTCCTGGTAACCTGAGTTTGCTCAAAGCATGCTCATCTTTTATCATTTGATCCTTTATCTTTGTTCTCTGTGTGGTCTGTTCCAGATCCAAAGTATGTTCTACACGTCTCTATTAATGATGCTCCAGTAGGAATACACCCCTCAAGCCTCTCTGTCATCATCATCGACCACCTTTTTCCCATTTTTTACAGGGGGGTCAGAGTGTCATGTCAACTGTCACTGTCTTTCTCTCTCTCTCTCTATTCAATGCCACTATCCTGCCCTCTACAACACTCATGCCTGACTGTTGCAGATCTTCTCTCACACAGTCCATCCACCTCTTTGCTGGATGCCCTAATTTCCCCTAACCTTCTTCCTGTGTGTCCCAAATCGTCTTCACCAGATTGTTTTATGCTTTTCTTCACATCTGCTCCAACCACCGTAATCTGTTCTCTTTTACCTTTTCTACAATTGAAGCTACTTTGGCTTCTGCTATTATGTCCTCATTTCTTCATCTATCGCACAGTGTGCATCCTACCACCCATCCCAAGCATTTCATCTCCATTACCTGTAGCTTCCTCACTGCTCTTCCTTTACTGCCCAGGTTTTTCTAGGGTTTTTCTACCATACAGTAGTACTGGCTGCACCACTGTTTTGTGCATCTTACTTTTCAACTTCTTTGGCAATCTTCTGCCATTACTTCACCTGACTCTCTCTGTTGGTTGGCTGTAGCTCCTCTGATTCTATCTAGTTTTAATTCATACTTCCTTTCTCCTCCACCAACTCTCCAAACTGTTTGCTAATGTATTCCATAACTAGTATGAATAGCAGTGGGCTCAGAAATGAACCCTGGTGCACACCCACTCCCACTGGAAACCCCTCTTTGGGGACCGAACACTGTTCATACTTGAGTCATAGTTGAGAAGAAGCTGGAGATGAGCCTGTACTAATTCTAACAGTGTTTCTGGGACTTCGGACCACAGCAGGACTGCTCAAATCAGCTTTCTTGGGATCGTATCGTATGCTTTCTCCAAGTATAGAAATGCCCAGTTGGAACTCTTTCCTCATCTCTAGCTTCTTCTCATCTATCTGCTCAATGCAAACATGAAACTAGCTGTGCTGCATCCTGATCTGAATCCTAACTGCTCATTTTCCAACTTACTTTCTACTACTCTGCATAGGCGTTTATCAGTCACCCTCTCCAGAACTTTATTGAAATGTGACTGGAGTTTGATACCTCTGCACTTGCCCACAGGTGTGAATGTCCCCTTTGTACTGGAACACTGGGGCCAGTGTGCTTATTCCCACTCATCTGGGATACACCTGTCTCTCCACACACCATTAAGTACCATCAGGAGGCATTTCTCCTCTATCACACCCAGTATTTTTTATCCTATCTGCTGTGAACTCATCTGAGCCTGCTGCTTTCTCTGACTTCATTTTCTTCAGTGATGTTCTTACTACTTCTGCGGTGAGCTTCTTCTTCTCATCGTAGGCTGCGTCTGGGGCAGTTCAGCTTCTGTTTTTTTTTTTTTTTTTTTTTTTGTTTTTTTAGATGCTTTTGGAAGTACTCCTTCCATCTGCCTTTGATGTCCTGTGGACAGGTGTGCAGGTTGTTGCTGGAATTCCTTATGAAGGGTGTGTGACTATCTTATTTATCTTTCTGTCTTTGTCTTACAACCTGGCGTTATTTCTTTGTGCCATCTACTGACTTACTTTCTAGAGGCTGGTAAAGTACCTCTGATACCTTGTTCTTTGCAATTGCAACTCCTTTCTTAGCATCTTTGTTAGCCAACGCCTAGTCTGTCTTTTCTGTCTACGACTTTTGCCTGCACATGTTCATCGTGTTTCACTGTTGCAGTCCTAACCAATGGTTTATCCGGCTCCCGGTAGCCCTCAATTGGCCAGAATACCAAGGGTAAGTAAAAATGATGTCGGCTGTCGGTTGTAAATGACGTCGGGGCATCCGATACAAAAGGAGGCAGCCAATGTCACTTCCTCAGTCTTCCTTGCCGCAGAGCCCGAAGCAGAAGCATTTTCCGACTGCAAAGTTGAAGTCAACTACAGCTAAGTACCCTGTTGTGGATCCTCTTTTCATGCCTTAACAAATGTCAGAAAAGGTTACTAATTGTCTTACCTGTGGAAAGCAGATTCCCCATAGAGATTTTCATTCCTATTGTATTATTTGTTTAGGGCTTGACCACAATGTTCCTAATTGTGATCTTTGTGCTTCCTTTAATCCGCGTACTATTCGTCTAGCTAAGCATATTGGAGTTTGACTTAAGTTTGTCGGTATGGTGTCCACTGGTCTTCAGGCTTCAGATATCCCCAAGAAACATAAGGACAAGGACAGCGACAGGCTTCTGAAGGTCAAGTCCTCGGATGATGTTAGGTTGGTCGTCAGTCATGCGGTAGCCAGTGAGGTGCCTTTGCAGTCCCTGCAGCTTTTCGACCGCAGGCCTCGGTTGAGACCATTTCTGAGGTTCCCAGGCCTTTGGCGTCCATTTTGCCTTCTGACTTTCTGCCTGTTGCCTCTTCAGCTGGACCCGGATCTGCGAAGCTGGCTCCGGTGTCCGAGACCTCAGTTCTTCGTTCAGACAGCAAGCTCGTACCGACAACTTCAGCTGCAACTTCAGAGGCTGCCAGGCCTCCCGAGTCCTTTAGACTTGCAGGTAAATCTTCCAGTCGTAAGCCTGTGAAGAAGCAGGCTCCAGTTTCCTCTCAGTCCCCTCATTCTCAAATGGTTAAAATGGCTGATGACCTTTTGAGTCTTATTAGGGGTTCACAGCCTCCTCCTTCAAAAAGGGGTAGGGATGTTTCTCCTGAGGCTTTGTCCTTTTCAGGTTCGGATACTTCCAGTATTCCTGTGGATGAAGAAGAAGTTTCTCAAGCTTTCTCTCCTTTTGAGGATTCCGACTCATAGGAGTCCATCCCTTCTGCTTCTCCTCCAGAGGATTTCTCTTTTGGTGGTACTTTAAATACACTCGGAACATTTTAGATGGGAAAGGCAAGATTACCCCCTTTCTAAGAAAAGGATTAGGGAGTTTTGGATTTGCCTCAGCATAAGCCTTTGGCTATTCCTCCTGTGTTGGAAGTGGTTGATGTTTTTCTGGAAAATTCCTTGACTCCGAAATCGGTTCCTCTTGCTCCCAGGAAGCCTAACAGGTACTATAGAGTTCTTGATTCTCATTTGTTTCTTTTCAGGAATCCGTTGGCTGATCCAGAGGTTATTTCTCAAGGCCGTAAAGGAGTTAAGGCCACTGTTATTAAAAATCCTGTTCCTTCTGACAGGGAATCCAGGAACCTAGATAGGTGGGGTAAAAAGGTTTATACCTCTGCCGCTCTTGCTGTTAGGTCTACTAATTGTCTTTTTCATATGCTGAAGTACCAGCAGCACACCTTGGAAGCTATTAAATCTAGGATAGCAGGTATGCCTCAGTTGGCGGAGAGTAAAGGATATGCAGGATTTGCTGAATTCTGCCAGTCTAGTCAATAAGCATTCTGTACATTGTGGTTTTGACATTCTAGAAGCCTCCTATAGAGCTACAGCTACTGGCTCTGTTATTAGAAGGCACACTTGGCTCAGGGAGCAGCCCCTACCAGAGGCTGTTAAGGCTAAGCTTTTAGATGTAACTTTGCATAAGGACAGTCTTTTTAGCAGTAAAGCAGAGGAAGTGCTCAAGAAGATGGAAGACAAGGCCATGTCTATGCAGACAGTTAGACTTTCTGCAAGTTCAGCCTCCTCATTTTATTAGGAATTACCCTTCTAATAGTTGGACGTTCCGTGATACTAGCAGACTGAGCCGATCTAGGACTAGAGGTTACAAATCTTTTAGGGGGTAGGGGGCTACCCCTCAAAGGTCTAAGCATTGGCAGGCTTCCCCTTCCAAGGCAGGAAGTTCTAAACCTGCATCTCAATCTAAGCATTCTCAATGACTCTGTCCAGCTTCTGCCTGTTCTTGCCTGCCCGGAGAGTCCTTTAAAGGGAAGCTTGGCCCTGTTTCCAAATGTTTGGGCTACCATCACGGACGACATATGGGTACTCAGAACTGTATCCCTAGAGCACAAGTTTTCTTTCCACACCTTTTCAGTACCCAAAGGATTCCCGGACACTCCACGAAATCAAAGGGCAGAAGTAGAAAAGCAAATTTTGTGTCTGTTAACATCTGGGAGCAATAGAATCAGTTCCTGCTCAGCAGATAGGCCAGGGATTCTATTCCAGACTTTTCCTAGTTCCAAAAAAAGAAGGCACCTGGCATGCTATCCAGGATCTATTAAGTCCAACAACTTTGCTGGTGACTCTCTTTTCACTAACACAGTAGGTAGAAATTGGAATCTTCTACCTAGTGACATAACTCTGACTACATCTCTGCCTCTTTTCAAACAGAAAATTAAACTGTACTTCCAAAACCACTGGCTCTGTTCCTGCAGTACACCTGACTAATTATCTTATTTTTCACCCTTTTACTCCACTCTTTTCCTCTCTACTCTAACTCCTGTTCTGATTCTACTACTTTTAGAATTTTAAGTATCATACATATTCTGTAAAATTGTTGTAATTTAAGAACTGTACATTTTTCAAAAAATGCTTTGATAGTGTGAATATCTCTCATGCATTTGTTCTTTAATCCTTATAAGCTGTATCATATAGTAATCTATTTTTATGTAATGTACCAGTATATAGTGGAGCTTTTCTCCTCGGGCCTCTGCTGAAAATGGACTTGTATCCAGCCAGACCAGCCCGGTCAACAAATGTAAATTAAAATAAATAAAAAATAAATCTATCCATCCTGAAAACTTTCTTGATAATTCCAAAGTTCAGAATGCTCACTCTGCATCAGTTACTGCCAATGTTAGAAAAGGATTCCTGGCTAGTAGCATTGGATCTCAAAGAAGCTTATCTGCACATCCCTGTCAGGGAAATTTGCAAGCAATACCTTCATTTCAGGATGGGCAAGCAACATTATCAGTTCTCTGCACTGCCCTTTGGCTTATCTACTGCTCCCAAATTTTTCACAAAGTGCCTGGCTCCAGTCATTGCTTTTTGCAGGCAAAAGAAAATTCAGATTTATCCATACTTGGACGACTGTCTAATTCAAGCAAATTCTCAGGAGCAGCTGCTAAAGGATCTAGAATTTGTGAAGACTCCTTGCTCTTCCTTGGGTTACACACTCAACGTGGAAAAAATCAAAAATGGTACCATCCAAAGAGATAACATTCCTGGGAGCAAGTCTGAACACAGCCGCCCAGATGATATATCTCACCCAGGAGAAGCAGACAGCTCTTTCATTTTACTTCAAGGATTTGGCAAGCCTGTCCCAGCTCCCTGCAAGGAAATACCTGCAAGCTCTGTGATTCATGGCCTCTTGCATTCTCATGATTCCATATGCAAAACTGCATATGAGGATGTTGCAATGGTATCTCAAGAACACACACAGGACCTGGATGTGATAATTCCTCTGCTTCCATGTCTGCGGACAGAGTTTCTTTGGTGGGCAGCAGCCTGTCTACAGAACAAAGGCATGCCTTTTCACCCACTCCTAGCCACTCAAGTTCTTACCGCAGACGCATTGGACTACACCTGGGGAGCTCAACTGGATGGCAGATGCATACCGGGAAGCTGGAATTTCGAGCAGATGCACCTGCACATAAATTTAAAGGAGGAGGGAGAGACTCATTCTTACCTCCTGTGCAGACCGAGCACGAGTCTTTAGTCCTTAGCAGCATCCCTGGGCCTGCATCTCCTAGCTCAGTTTCTTCCAGGAAGGCTCAGTGTTTTGGCAGACCAGTTGAGCAGACAAACCGTGGATCCTCACGAGTGGCAGTTGAATGGAGCAGTTTTTTACAGCATCATTCAACATTGGGGCACTCCTCAAGTGGATCTCTTCTCCTCTCCAGACAACCATCTTCTTACCTGTTTTTTGCACCAGACAGCATCACAGCAGAGCCTGGAGAGTGGATGCTCTGTCCTTCCCTTGGACGCTGCTGTCAGTTTATGCCTTTTTCCATTTTCCAAATGTTTACCTTATTTTTGTTCCACAGGTCTTTTTTTATGTATACTTCAGACTCCGCAGCTGTATTTGCTATGTATCTACAGTGGTGAGGAAATCATTCTGTGTTGCACAACTTATAAACAAAGGTATTGCATCTAAGTCCAAGGAAGTCATTGTTCCATTGTATTCGGCATTCATCAGACTTATCATTGAGTACAGTGCCTCCTTCGGTATGTACCTAACCAGGCATATCCAACAACTGGAACATCCACAGATGTCTCTCACTAAAAAAAATGCAGAGATTAATTAAAATGTCCTATGCAGACCACCTCAAGGCTCTGTCCCTGCATTCTGTCTCCTACAGGCTTTTGAGGAGAGATCTATGCCTGACCTACAGGGCATTATCAGACCCCACTCTAATGGACCTCCTTTATATCCACAAAACAAACAGCACCAGAATTACTCATTCTAAAGACTTAAATCTGGCCTGTCATGTAAATACAACCTGTTGGAAAGGTAGGTATGTATACCAGAGACTACTCCATCTATGGAACAGACTCCCCATCTATGTGAAGCACGAGTTCCTCCCTAACCTTATTCAAGCGCAACTTGGACAATTGGGTGGGAAACCAGAAATTCATCCCTGGTTTGGCACCTATGTCTCTAATGGACACGGGTAACCTGTAAATGGTTCATCTTCCAGGTCCATGCTTACACTTATCAAGGGTATCAGAACTTGTTAGAGATGTTGGATGCATGGCTAGGCTTAATAAGGCCCTTGTGGTTGTTAGCCTGGTAAACACCTATGAACCTATTCAGACCATTAAATATCTAGGTTTAACTGTTCAAGAGATACAGGAAGTCATTTCTAAACCTCTGCCCCATTGGAAATGTATCCTTGCCACACATTAGTTTTAGTAACATTTATTTGTTATCCTAAATGAGTAGCAAATGCATTCTGTGAAATGGGCCATCTTTTTTTCCTGATTTGCCAATGTCAGTACAATATCATCTACAAACAGTGAAATTTAGTTGTTTCTTCACTCCACTGATAACTCTGCACCTCCAAACACCTTATCCTAGTTGCCAGTTATTGTAAATACAATGCAAATAATAATGGAGGCACTAGGTACCCATTCTTGGTATTCCTGCTTGACTCAAACTAGTCATATGCATTAACTTTTGCAGTTAATCTGTATATATATATATATATATATATATATATATATATATATCTATATATGCACAGGTCTACCTGATAACACTGACACGAAAAAAAAAACGACAAAAAAAAAGAAAGTTCAAAAACACGAAACTTCACATGCCCGACAAACCAAAATCCTGACAATCAACAAAACAAATAACTTTCCCAAAAAACATACACACAACACAAGCACACCAAAAACCTTACAAACCTACACTAAACCTTACATACACAACTATCTGTGCACTAACCTTAACCCAAACTGTAACCCTAAGGTCCGTCACTATCGCACACTTACCTTACCCGCACCCTAACCCTAACTCAATCCGCCCCTAACCCTTAACTCTGTCACTATCACACACTTACCTGACCCGCACCCTACCCTAACGTCCGTCACTATCATACACTTACCTTACCCATACCCTGACCCTAACGTCCATCCCTATCGCACACTTACGGTGTTCTCAGTGTTGGGATTCTCAACTTTCGGTCTTCTCCGTTGTTGATCTTACAATGTCGGTGTTCTCGTTGTTGGCGTTGTGCACTTTGGCGTTTTCAGGTAGACCCATATACACACACACACACACACACACACACCTATAATGAGCTGCACAGGTTTCCTAGAAAATCCCATCTGCTTCAGGATCTGTGTTTAAAAAAAAAATTGCAGCTGACTCTGTGAAAGGCCTTGTCAGCATCCATGCCTAGAATAGTTAATAATTTCCCAGTGTCCTCCGCACTTTCGGTAATTAGGACAGTCTTTATTAGGTTGACATTATATTACTTTCCCTTCTCAAATCCAAAGTGATCAATGTGTATCATCTGGCAAAAAAAAAAAAAAAAAAAAAACAGCAGTCTCTGAGACAAAATTGTCATGAATACCTTGTAGCGAAGTTCATCATTGAGGTGAGTCTTCCCTTCTTTGTGACTGTTTCATTCTACAACTTTCTGGATTTCAGCACAGTAATATTGCTGTCATTAATTGCAGCCACTCTTCCAGTAATCTGACTTTCCAGCTTCCAGCACTTGGTTGATATCTCATGTAATTCTGATGTTTTACCAATTATCTGTGTCTTCATTGCCTGCAGCAATTCATCTGGGCTTTACTTGCTCATCTGTCAATCACAGAAGTGGAATCTGTTCCAAGTGATTCTCTCTGTGTTGATTTGGTGAGTTCTGTTCCTAGTATAAATAGTCCTGCATATTGCCTGAATAGCTCTAGAATCCCATGGGGTCCTTTATCGCTTGCCCCATACTGTCATCTTTTATTTGATGTACTTTCCTCTCAAGTGTCTCCTCCTTTTAGGTAGGTCACAAGTACCCTAACTTACTTGAGTATTGTCAAAATAAAAATCTTTTTTTATATTTAATGTAATTCTCCTACTTAAGTAGTCTGCCATTCTTTCTTTCCCTGTTCTTGCTTTTTTTTTTGTAGCTGTGTAATTTCAGCTTTTATCTTTTGAAAGCTTTTTCTGTCACTTTTTTTCAGTCCTTCAAGAATATTGTGTCATAGTTGTAACATCCCACTTGTCTGCTCTCCCATCTGGATCCTCTCCTGATGTACCATTTAACACTCCCTCCCCATGCTTTCTGTTTTCTAGCAGAAATCCTGGGAAATGCTAATGCTCATCTCCTTTATTACCTAATCTTCCTGAATTTGTGTGTTGCCTGGGGTATGGTCTGATAGTGTTAGTGGGTATGTTTGACAAAGCTTGACCCTAAATACATATTCTTGTATTGTGCAAATTCTTGTCAAGTCTTGACCAAGATGTATGTATGGGCAAACTATATACATTTTTTTTCTTTAGCAATCAAACCTAGATATACAAGGCCAAAAATCTTACAGGTACCCCAATCTCTCTCAGTCTCTGAATAAGTTCTCATTCTGGGTTCCACTTCTATGGTCTGCATCTTGAAAATAATAATTGTGCGCCATAAGTGTCTTACCGCAATTGGTTACTGTGCTGAGCGACATGTCAGCCCTCAGCAGTTTTAGTTCCCTTTTAGCTAGCATTTATAGGCCAGCAGTATAAATAATACATCTCTATCCTTTTACTTCTATGAATCTTCCTTTATTTTCTTCCCTCTTCAACTTTGATTGGCAAAGCTTTAGATATTATCTGGATTAGACCCTTACATCTGTTGAGCACACAGCTAGATTACAATTGTTTGTAACTAAATTCCACTGATTATTGTCACTATATATAGAAATGATTCTGTTGCATTGTGACCACACCTGGTTTAATTTTTCCAAGTTTTTTGGGTTTCTAATACCATGATAGGAATGGACCCAGTTTCTAAAGTCAAAGTATGATTAAAGTTCATGAAATAAGTTAAATATTTGATGTTAACCAAAAGTGCCCTTTACAGCATCCACAGTGTACTCAGAACTGATTCCTTCTGCAGTTCATATCAAGCTACACATATCAGCATATCTAAATATGACTGTAAATTCATTTTGATGAGACCCATTGCTCCTACTACTGATGGAAATGTCTGGGTATCCTTCTAATCTGCCCTAATTTCTGCCTGCAAATCCTGGTATTTTATGACTTCGTGTCTGTCTCTATGTAAGACACTCTAATCAGTGGGTGTAACAATTTCAATCAACCCTCTTTTTTCCTGGACTGCTATATCCAGTTTTCTCGCATCTGTTTTTTGAACTGTTGGTAATGGATGATCTCATGTGATATAAACTTCATTTTCTATAATGCTTTGTGGCTAATGTTTCCAATGCTTCTGAGCTAATTCAATATTGTAATGTTTGCTTTATCCCCAGTGCAACAGTCTTTCCACGTTATTATGCCTTTCAGTATACAGGCCCTCTATCATTTGTGTATGACACCCAACATCAAGATGTGTGCCTCTTTCCAGTTCTGTTTACAAAACCTGCACTTGCTGTAGGCATTTTGAAATGTAGCATCAGGCACGCATTTCACAAGGTCTGCTAAACAGTTAACATTTCAGCTGAATATGTTAAGTCCTACTTTGGCCCTTTTTATTCCTTGTTTCATCTGTTTCTTCTCTCCTGTCAGTTCACTTAAAGCCAGTCCCCACGTACCTCCTCCATTGTCCACAGCAAAACTAATTTTCCTGTTACTCCTCCCAACACTCAGCTCCATCTCATTAGTCCATTCTGTCCTTCAACATAGCTACTGTAAATTCAGATGCTCTAAAATTATTCAGATTGTAACCTGAACAACAACATAAGATTTTTTTTTACTTAAAGTTCTATGTGATGCATTAGTTTGTCCTCCAAAGGCAAGAGTCATAGCACCATTGTGGGTGTTGCAGTGCAGCCCCAAGACCTCAGTTACCATGATCCCCAAAGTGCAGTTTCTTTTATGAAGAGACAAGTTCTAAGTGCAGCATCCCCAACAGATCACCCAAAATTCTTTGGACCCTTTGTCCATGGAAAAATGTACAGTCCTTTACAAGTCAATGGGCCCTTAAAAACATAGCGTCATGAAAGCTTATTTGGTGCAAACAAAAAAAATAATCATATAGATATAGAGGCAACATTCCTCAGTTTGTTTGAAAATCTAGTCACCAGCATAAACAAGGAAAAAACTAAATAAATAGTCCTTAGTTCTGCTATATTCTTGAAGATCCAGTCCAAGTATGTCATTTTTCAAACTTCTACATAGCTTTTATAATTGAGTTGGCTGTGTCTGATAACATCAACAAGAACAAAGTAAAAAAGTTCAGATGCATGTTGTGCCAGCTGCACTGAAAACAAATGCAACCATATCATTTCAGCATTGCTGCTTGTGTTCACTTCTGGGTTCCATTGTAAATAAGCAAGTAACAAATCTTTACCCCTTTTTATAGAAATGCATATACTTTCTTAAAATATCGTATAAAATGCAGTGGGAAATTCCTGACAGATTAAGCAGTTTGTCCATAGTCTTGTAATTGTGATCCAAACTTTCCACCAGGAGGCAGTCATACTTGTTAAGCATGTCTGACAATGCCTGCTTCACAGATGGTGATGCCGCCTTCCAGTTCTTCACTTTGTGTGCTCTTTCTGGCATCCTACCAATAACATTTTGGATATCCTAACCCAACTCCTTTAAGGGGGGGGGGGGGCATGAACCCGCATCACCTCATACACTTCATTTTTGTGAATGCGAGTGTGCATTTCTAGACACTTGCTTTAAAATCTACCAAGGCTACCCCTCCTTGCATTGCCATCCCTTCCTCCAAGAGATAGTAGCAATGTGTACATCTGCTTCCACCCAACCCCCGAACAGATAGGCCTATCCTTCCTCTCTGCCAGTGCCATCAACCACCAAAGTTTCTAGCTGAACTCTGACCACCCGGGCTATAGACAGGATTTTATCCATTTATGCCACTGGCGCTGGACACGAATGCTGTTCTTGTTAAGAACCTTGTGATCAGCCTTGTGGTGTTTGGATGAGGCTACCTGATGTGGCTTCATGGGACACTTGTGCCAATGAGATGAATCTATACATAAGAAGTACTAGTCCTCAGCAGGAAGTCCAGCTGTGTCATCCATGACATGCCACAAACATATGACTTTCAGGGTTGTGTACATCTTGTGCCATTGGGCATTGAGCACTCAGGACATCACTGGTCATTGCTCAGTGTATTGTGCTTCCCCCAATGGCAGGCATCTAAGATAAGCCATATTGTGTATTCAGAACATGTTTCCTGTTGCACCATTAATCAAGTGACTCTTCTAGCAGTTATGGCAAAGTACATAGAATATAAAAAATATGGAACACACACAAACACACACACACACACACACACATATATATATATATATATATATATATATATATATATATATATATATATATTGACACACAAACACACGCACACAGAATTGAAAAATGTTATGCCAAACATTCATTAATGTGTCCTTTGTGACATCCTCTACCCCAAGGAGCTACCACACTGACAATAAGCCCCAAGAGCAAACCCATTTGTCTGGGATTTGGAAGTTATGTGGACAGTGACCTACCTTGTGACCAACATGCACCCTTTATTGTAAGAAAGTCCTTGTATAATATTGCACAGCTTATAAACAAAGTGATTGTGTCTAGATCTAGGTTATGTCATTGCTCCCCCCCTATATTCCACCTTCATTAGGCCAGTCATTGTAGAACGCCCCCTTTGGCATGTATCAGTCCAGACACATGCAACAACTGGAACGCCCCCAGAGATAGCTTACTTAAAAGGGTACAAGGCCTGAACAACATGTTCTGTATGGATGACTCAAAACCTTGGCATTATACTTGGTATCCTAAGACTGCTAAGAGGTGATCAGTGTCTGATGTAGAAGGCATCCTCCAACCCATTTCTGATGGACTTACTGCACATCAGCAAGTCAAATGGCTTCTGAAATTCTCAGTCAAGGGGTCTAAACCTCTTCTGCAACATCAACAGAAGTGTATCTCGCAGCGGATACCGGTGCTCTGGAACAGGATCCCCAGCAACATAAAATAAAGTTCATCCCTGATTGTATCCAAGTGGAACTTGGATCTATGGATGGGAAACAGAAAATTTACCCCAGGACCGCTCCCTGTACTACTGATAGACAGAGGCAACTCCTAAATGCTTTATCCCATGTAGGAGTCCCCTTAAATTATCTATGGTGGGATCCCAGTTAGTCTCATTAGGGTAATATGTATTTATCGGCCTTGGAATGGGTAAGACCAATCTCTAACCAAATAGGACAGGTTAATTTGTGCACAGAAAGGAAAACTGGCTAGGCTTAAAATGGCCCACAAGGACAGCTAGCCTAGTACTTACTTATGAACATGTTTATACACGCATTCTCATCACACACACACACACACACACACACACACACACTCACCAACTAAGGCAAGCCTGTCTTTGTGGCACAGAGGTATAATGCCTTAACTTGGAGCAGCATTCTTGAGCTTCAGTAGTGACTCCATTGGAATAGCTGTGCACAAGAAGAAGAAGAAAGTGAGCAACATTTACAAGATCACCCATTCTGGAGTGAAGAGAGATGGTGGTTGTGGTCAGGCACCCATCTGCAATGCAAGTATAGTCTTGCCAATCAGTGTTTGCAGCACCGGGGGGATGTGATCTTGTTGATCCCAAGCTAATAATGGTTGCTCCCATTGGTGTGTGTTTGTGTGTGTGTCGTAGCATGCAGACATAGGCAGAGGGCATAAAACTTTCTACAGTGATGTGGGTGCACATGTAAGTTGCCAGGGGTGGGTTTAAGACAAAAACAACAACAAAATGCCTTCATTACTGAATACTGATAAGGGTGTAAGCACTACCATTCCTGCTTATATATATATATATATGATGGCTGCCATACTGTTTTTGTCCTCCTAGGGAAGTATCTAGGACAGAAAAATGAATGGACTGGGCTGGGGTGAACTGAGCTGGTAAGATAAAGCTAAGTGGTCAACAGACATGGTGGAAAAAAGCATAGAAAAAAATACTGCTGCTGAGGGTAGCCATGCACAGAATCAGCGTCTGTGATGAGAAGCAGTTGGTGTGTGACAAAGTAACAGCACTGTTTCACTGGAGTGGCATTACTGGGCCTGACATCCTTCAGAGTGAAATCCTTTTTCACATGTTAAATATAGATGATTTTGACAAAATCACAGGATGTATACTACTCATGTAAAACAGTGTATACGCTGTCCTTTTTTGTGCATATGTGTTTTGTTTTCTTTGACCAAAAGTATGCCCAGAAGTCTAAGAACATGGATGTGCATCTTTGCAGATTTGACCGAAAATGTTACATGCAGATATGGATCGGCTTGAGCAGGTAAAGTGAGCACAGATATAGCAGTGAATTGCCTTTCCTTAAACGTTAAGCCTGTCTGCATGACGACATCTGTGCACATGTGTAGTTGAGCATGTATTTTCTCTATTAATGTCCATATTTGCAGTGCGAGCAACAAGTATACACATTGTACACAGACCTTTTTAAGCCTACCTTTTCAATCCAAATCACTGAAAAGTTCTTATACCCTTGATAAGTGTAAACAGGGCTTCGGAGATTAAACATTTATAAGCTAGGGATGGGAAGATGAACCATTTTACAGGTTGCCTGTGTCCATTAGAGACAAGTGCCAAACCAGGGATGAATTTTCCTGTTCCCCATCCCAGTTGTCCAGGTTGCACTTGAATTGGGTTAGGGAGGAACTCTGCTTCACATGGATGGGGAGCCTGTTCCAGAGATGGGATAATCTCCAAGATGCATACCTCTCTCTCCAGTAGGTCTTGTTTATATCACAGGCAAGGCTTAAGTCTTTCGAACGAGTAATTCTGGTGGTTTGTTTTGCGGATATGCAGGAGATCCATCAGAGTGGGGTTTAACATACAATGGGTCACACAGGGTCTCAGCCACTCATAGTCCCAATATTTGTGTAGTGCTATGGCACATAGATGGCTTTTCTGGATCTCTCAATGTGTGCCATGTTTATACTGGCAGTAGATGTAAGGGGCAGAACACAAGCCCATAGCAATACTGACAGTGTATATCTATGTGTGCTGCATAATGTACAAAACACATGCATTTTCCTCCTGATGTTGCAGTTGCATCTTACCATGACTGTTGGATATTAGACCACTGATGACGAACCTTTTGGGCTCAGCATGTCAAAAATTTGGAAAATTCCTGTCTTGACTCTGCTTGTGTGGGCCCCCCCAAAACAGAACAGAAACAATTCTTTACATATTCGTTCATTTGAAATAATGCAGTCCAGTCCTGTGTGCTGCTGTGCATTATAAAAGTAAAAGAAAAATCAGTGACTTAAAAACAGAAAATGATATGTGTTCCGATAATTGGGCTTAAAATAGTGCACCAAAAAATTACCCTGCTTTTAATAGTAATTTTGAATTGAACTGAAAAAATATGGAACACATTGCATATGATTTGATTAACATCAATTAATGACTTTTTTTGTTGCTGAGTTTTAATAAATAAGTGCATTGTCACACATTTCTTGTATTTTTGTTAATTTAGTTTCTTTGGTAACTTGGGTGTTGGTAAACACTGGTGTGTTACCCGAAACGTGGTGCGTCACCTCTGACACTCGTGTCATAGCATCACTGTATTAGACTGAAGAACAATCCTATTAAAAGATATGCTCATATGAGGATGCTGTACATGTTTAGCAGTGAAAGTCCCTTGAACACACAAAAGCAGAATGTGTAAGCAGGGAGATGTCTGAAAACTCATGTGGCATGTTTATAAAGTAAGCATAGTTTGTGTGGTCCTGTCACATACATTGAATGGAATACTTAAACAATAATCCATGACCGAGTCTGGGTGAATCCTGTGTTACCTATACTCAGGAGTGGATTATTGCTATTTGACACTGACATAATTTAGAAAAAGTAAGACCTTTTCTGTCAAGTAATGTCATTGCATAAAAGGACTTTAGCATTCTGCCTCCTTCCGGTAGTCTTGGGCATCCAATTTATGGACTGGTCATACTCCTTAAGGCAGTACATGCTGCACATTACATTGAGTTGAACACCCCCCCCCCCCCCAACTACCCACCCAATATGAATTACAGCTCAAAACTCTCCCTGATTTTGCCTGCTGCATTGCACTGTCCCTCTTAAAACTTTTTGATATTCTGTTAAATCACAAAGGATCACAGTTAGTCAGTAAACCCCGACGGGTTTCATAATTTTTCCTTTTAGAAAATGCATGTCGATGCAGAAGTTGTTTAGTGTATTGCAGGAATTTATTTTTGCGGTTGAAGGGTGGAAACAAACTTCCAGCCTTCTGTGTAATGTATAATGTTTCCTCCAGTTTAAGGAGAAGAGCACAGGGCAGTTGTAACTTTATAGTTGTAGTTCATTGGCCTTCAACTTGTTTTCTCTGCTTTGCAGAGATAAAATCTGGGCAGCTGTAGGTATTTATTTTAATAGTTACAGCTGCTGTTTGGTTTGTTTTCTCTGCTTCATAGACACGAGGATACTGCAAATTTTCTTGAGCAGAGTAATGTTTCTGTTGACCGGACTTTTTCCAGTTGGAAACGGTCATAGTATTATATGGAGGTGCATCAGTGTTTAACAGCTATCCTGCTAATGATGGCAATTCTGACATTCAAGAATGCAATGCAGTCTATTAGTGGTGCATAGATGAAATATCTGCTGCTTTTAACCACAGTGAGGCATCCAGATTTAACCACAGTGAGGCATCCAGATCTGGGGCATAAAGGTTTGCTGCCACTGGCGAAAGTTTCCAAATGGATGGAAATGTGTGGCTGTACTGGTGAGCCTAGTCACCTTTAAGCGGCTCCAGCAGCATGAAATGCCATCCCGGGAATGAGGACATCAGATTATTGCACAGAGTGGCATCACCTAGAACCCTCCTGGAAGCATTGTTATGTCACTTCAGTTTTTTATTGTTGCCACTTCTGCAGTGTGAGAGTGGGGAATTTAAAACCTTTTAAAGTCCATCTTGCAGTATATAGTTTCATAGTTTAGTACTAGACTATCTGCCCTGGGGCATTTGTAAGCCTAGCCATAGTGATGTGGCTTTTGCCACCCCATGAAATGGTACAAAAATGTACAGAATAAATTTAGAATACTGTGCCTCTGTCTAGTAGTGACACAATGAAGGTCCCCTTATATAATAGAATTAGTTTACTGTGCCCCTGTCTAGCAGTGACACAGATGTGACCCCTGGGGTAAACTTACGATCTCCCATCCACTCATCAAGATTTGTCTTGAAGAGAGTCAGTGAGGGGCTCTGCCTAATATGAACTGGGATCTTGTTCCAAAGCATGGGAAGCCTCTGGGTTATGAGTCTATCCCTCCAGCATGTCCTATTCATACTTGTGCCGAGGTTTAAGTCTTTAGCTCTCGTGGTCCCAATGGATTTGGATTTTTTGAGGTGGATCATGTCCATCAGATCCTGATTGGACATGGCCTTGTACGTCATGCAGAGATCACCTCTGAGCAGGCGGTATGCTACTGAATAGAGCTGAAGTTTCTTTAGTCTGGCAGAATAAGACGTATAGCCGTTTTATAGCATTTACTGTTTGTTACTGTATCTTTTTTTCCTTTCTCTGTAAAAAAAGAAAAAATATATATATATCCTTGTTTTCCCACTTTTCTGAACTAGAATAGTCCAGTCTTCAGATTTTGCTGATCTCTGGGCTTTGCCTTAGTTCCTGTGCTATCCATATCCTTATTTGGATAAGAGGAAGCTTCTTTGTTCACCAGTGGTAGTGGGGAGCACTGAGCAACCTATTTGTCCCTAGAGGATTGGTTCCAGCCCAGCAACTTGTAGTTTATTGGCCATTTTGGGTCAATTCCTGGCTCTTTTCAACCCCCTGCTATAAAGCCCGCTTTTGCGCGCTTTTCACTTGTAAAAGACTCAGCACAGCTCCTCGTGGTGTCCTGCAGAGTTCTACAAGCAGCAGAGAGTGAAAGAGTGACTTTCCTGGATTTATAAGTATTTTTTCTGGCTTTCGCTTAAATTACTGCATCTCAACTGCATTTCGCTTAAAAAACAGCTCTGCATATTGTTTTTACTGTACTTTGTTGAATTTATACTGTTAGCACTTTAAAAAGTTATTTTTTGTTTAATTTAATTGGTAGGCTAACACACTCAAGTGCGCTAGCCGTTTTATAGCATTTACTGTTTGTTACTGTATCTTTTTCTCCTTTCTCTGTAAAAAAAAAAAAAAAAGAAAAAAATATCCTTGTTTTCCCGCTTTTCTGAACTAGAATAGTCCAGTGTTCAGATTTTGCTGATCTCTGGGCTTTGTCTTGGTTCCTGTGCTATCCATATCCTTATTTGGATAAGAGGAAGCTTCTTTGCTCACCAGTGGGAGTGGGGAGCACTGAGCAACCTATTTGTCCCTAGAGGATTGGTTCCAGCCCAGCAACTTGTAGTTTATTGGCCATTTTGGGTCAATTCCTGGCTCTTTTCAACCCCTGCTATAAAGCCCGCTTTTGCGCTCTTTAGCGCGAAGTTGCTCATAGAGCAGCATCGGGCAGTGCCGGTTAATCAAGTTTAAACTATTTCTGGTCCGTAAAGTCTGCTCTTCAATTTTTCCCTTACAACTGTTCTACTTGCAATCTAAACAGCCTATACTCTATCTGAAAAGCTCAGCACTTGCTCCTAAAGCATTTTTTATACAGGTAAAGCACTCTTAAACAAAAGAAAGTACTTCATTCACCTAAATTCCCTTGAGTACCCATTTCCCTATAGGTCCTTTCTTACTCAGTTACACAGCAATCTTTTTCACTATTTCTAGCATGTCGAAGGGTCAGTCGCTGGCGTCCTGTCCTGTTCAGCTGGTGAATCTGGGAATCTTGAGGCAATGTTACAATTGCCTCATGTACACAGACAACCCTCTCCTCCTCCCAACAAATACAAATATATGCGAGAGATGCAACTATATAGCCAAACTGGAGGCTGAGCTCTCTCAATTCAGTACTGGCAAGACCAGTCAGGAGGAGAAGGTAACCACGCACACCACAAACCCAGTCTCACTTAGAACTATCACAACTGCAAACCAAACACATAAACACACAAAAACATACTCGGAGGCGCTGATTAAAAATCTACCAAAACAACAGAGGCCTCCAAAGCAGACACCCAAGCAACCGCCACCTCAAGACATAGCACATGCAACACATAGTTCACAAAGTCAGTGTGCTAAACAGTCACAGCCCTTAAGGCCAAACAACATGCCAGACACACTTGTAATAGGTGACTCCGTAGTCAGACACACTGACGTCCCGCTCACCAGACTGAACAAGGAAAAGGTCACCGTAAGCTGCCTGTCGGGAGCTAGAATCCGCCACATAACACAAGCACTCAGGTCACTCCACAGCAAGTACAAATATGACTCAGTCATTGTACATTCCGGTGTGAACGACCTGAGACGTACCTCCCTGGACTACATGAAAAGAGACATAGAGGAGCTCTCTGATTATGTAGCCCAGGCTGGTATGACCCTGACCCTGAGCAGCATCTTACCCTCACCAAGAGTGATGCCACAGTACAAAGACAAAATGATCAGTTTTAACAATTGGCTTAATTACTGGTGTCATTCTAAGGGGATCCAATGTCTGTCTGCTTGGGATGACATGCTTGACAAGCCACGCTGCTTCGCAAGGGATGGTTTGCACCTGTCACCCCTGGGCTTCCGGATATTGGCCAAGGCTCTTGCCACCCTCATTGTGCCTTTTTTAGGCAAGGCTCAAATGACAAACCTACCTCCCTAGAAAACACAAGTAGAAAAAAACTAAGGGTAATGCTGTTCAATGCCAGAAGTCTAAACCTCAAGATGCACGCCCTCGAAGCCCTCCTCAGCATGGAGAACATCGATGTCTGTGCAGTGACTGAAACCTGGTTCAAGGCTCCTGAGAGCACCCCAGCACTATCAGGTTTTACTTCATATCATGCTTTCCGGCCCCAAAACTTGGACCGAACCACAAAAGGAGGGGGGAGTATCCATATTCATCAAAGATACCCACACCTCCAGGTTAGTGGCAACGCACGAAGCATCGGAGACCATCCAGATGCAACTAACCATAGGCAAAACTGCCTTAGTTTGTAGCATGCTACAGACCACCCTCTCAAACTCAAGAACCCCACACAGCCTTCCTGAAGACACTGGAGAGTATGAATGTCTCTCCAAATACCATCATATTGGGAGACTTCAACTACCCAAACATAGACTGGGAACATTACTCAAGCCCCAACACCCTAGCCCAAAGGTTCCTAGAATTCATAAACTCAAATGCAGTGGAACAACTAGTCACCATTCCCACAAGAGGAGACTATATACTAGACCTGATCATCACAAACATGGGGACAAAGTGCTCCACACCGGAAGTATATCCCTCTTTAGTAAGATCAGACCATAAATTAATCTCACTGGAAATCCACATCCCGCCCCCACCCCCTGCACAAAAGACCACAGTGAAGAACTTCTCAAAAGCCAACTTCACACTTCTTAAGACTGAAGTGGTATCCTTCAAGGCCCCTGGGCCAGTGGAAACCACAACCCACACTGCTGAATCCTTTGCAAATGCCTTCTATGGGCACCTTCAAGAATGCATGGATCATGCAATCCCAAATAAAACCAAGACCCATTCCCCCAAAGGCAGGTGCCCGGTCTGGTGGACCCCAACCATAAACAAACTTTACAACAGGAGGAGGAAACTACTACATGACAGAGCAAAATCCCTAAAAGGGAAGGCATGTCTTATCAGTACTAGCAAAAAACTACGATCACTCATAAAATCATCCAAGGCCAACTTTGAGAGAAAAATTGCAAAAGACACAAAAGACTATCAATAGGCCTTCTTTAGCTATGTTAGAAACCTGGGTGGAAACTCCCAGATATGCTCAGAGTTAGTCCAAAATGACACAAAATACACTCAACCCACTGACATTGCCAACATTCTGGCAGACAGGTTCAGTGCAAATTTCTCGTCCCCCTCCCCCCCAAAAGGAGAAATAACTATCCCAGCAGAGTGTAGCCTCCCTAACATCTCAGATGCCCAGGTGAGAGCCGCCCTCTCTAAAGCTAAAAACACAGCATCAATGGGACCGGATGGTGTCCCGGGCTGTGTACTACATGAACTCCAAGAGGAACTAAACCCACACATAAGGCTGCTGTTTATTCTTAGCCTTACTACAGGATACGTACCCAACGAGTGGCGTATGGCAACAGTGGTCCCACTTCACAAAGGCGGTGCTTCTACGGACCCTGGAAATTACCGCCCCATAAGCTTGATGAGCCTGGTCTGCAAAGCTATGGAGAGGATCATTATGGAACTCATAAACAAAGACATTGGGGACCTACAGACATTGGATCCTACCCAATTTGGCTTTGTCAAGGGCAGATCCCGCCTTTTGAACTTGGTCGACTTTTTTGAAACAGTCACTAAGGCCATTGATGAGGGTAAGGCAGTTCACACAGCCTACCTTGACCTTGCAAAAGCCTTTGACACAATACCCCACTTGGGCATCATAGACAAACTCACCAGCTTAAATGTAAACCCATATGTCATAAGATGGGTTGCAAACTGGCTCAAGGACAGAACCCACAGGGTCAGAGTTGCTGGAGCTATGTCAGACTCTAAGCCAGTCACAAGCGGTGTCCCACAGGGCTCAGTCCTGGGACCCCTCTTGTTCGGCATTTATTTTTCCGAGGTACAGGCAAACATAGGAGGATTGTGGCTGACAAAGTTCGCAGATGACTTCAAACTGGGCGCCATAATTGATACTCCAGCGGACACAAACATCCTTCAGAGAGGCCTCATAGAAATGGATAATTGGTGCCAGAGCCATGGCCTTAAGCTGAACGCCAAAAAATGTATAGTCATACCCTTTGGGAAAAACAAGGTACCCACAAATTACCACATAGGTGGTAATCCATTAAGTACGGAAGAGGTAATCAGGGACCTAGGGACCCAGGTTGACAGTAACCTCTCATTTGACACTCACATTGCCAAAGTGGTTAAGAAGACCTTCTATATTGCCCACCTTATCATGAAGGGTTTCACATCTAGATCGAGAGGTCATTGTGCCCCTGTACTCTTCTCTTATCAGACCAATGATTGAGTACAATGCCCCATTTGGGATGTATCTTACCCGACACCTGCAGCAGTTGGAAAGACCCCAAAAGTTCCTCACCAAGAGGATAAAGGGTCTTAAACATATGTCATATGCTGCCTGACTGAAAAAACTCCAGCTCTATTCATTCGCATACCGCCTACTCAGAGGTGATCTGTGCCTGACGTACAAGGCCATGTCCAATCTGGAATTAATGGACATGCTCCACCTCAGAAAATCCAAATCCATCAGAGCCACGAGAGCAAGAGACTTAAACCTCAACACAGAAATAAATAGGACGTGCTGGAGGGACAGATTCATAACCCAGAGGCTCCCTACACTATGGAACAGAATCCCAATCCATGTTAGGCAGAGCCCCTCACTAACTCTATTCAAGAGAAATCTTGACTAGTGGATGGGAGATCGTAGGTTTACCCCGGGGGTCATCTCTTTGTCACTACTAGACAGAGGCACAATAAACTAAACCCTAAAAGGGCATAATATTCTCATCCTAAGGGGTGGTGAAAGCCACACACACTCTGGCTAGGCTTATAAATGCCCTAGGGCAGATAGCCTAGTATGAACCTATGAACCTATATGTTGGAGACCCTTGATCCTCTTGGTGAGGTACTTTTGTGGTCTCTCCAGCTGTTGTGAGGTACATACCAAATGGGGCATTGTACTCAATCATGGATCTGATGAGGGAGGAGTATAGGGGTACAATGACATCCTTGGATCTGGATGTGAATCCCTTCATGATGAGGTGTGCAAGGTAGAATGTTTTTCTAACCACTTTGGCAACGTGGGTGTCAAATGAGAGGTCGCTGTTGACTTGAGTCCCTAGGTCTCTAATTACTTTTTCCGTACTCGGGTTGCTGTCTATGTGATAATTTGTGGGTACTTTGTTTTTCCCAAAGGGGATGACTATACATTTTTTGGCATTTAGTTTAAGGCCGTGACTCCGGCACCAGTTGTCCGTTTCTGTGAGGCCTTTTTGTAGGATGTATGTGTCCGCTGGTGTATCGACTGTGGCGCCTAGTTTGCAGTCATCTGTGAACTTTGTCAGCCACAACCCTCCCATGTTTGCTTTAACATCTGAGAAATAAATGTCGAACAAGAGGGGAGGGGTCCCAGGACAGATCCCTGTGGGACACCACTTGTGACTGGCTTTGAGTCTGACATTGCTGCAGCGATTTTAACTTTATGGGTTCTGTCCTTTAGCCAGTTTACAACCCATCTAGTGACATAAGGGTTTACGTTTAAGCTGTTGAGCTTATCTATGATGCCTGAGTGGGGTATTGTGTCGAAGGCCTTAGCCAAGTCCAGGTAGGCTGTATGGACTGCTTTGCCCTCATCAATGGCTCTAGTGACTGTTTCGAAAAAGTCAACCAGGTTCAAAAGGCAGGATCTGCCCTTTACAAAGCCGAACTGGGTGGGGTCAAGTGTCTGTAGGTCCCCTATGTCTCTGTTTATGAGTTCCATAATGATTCTTTCCATAGCTTTGCAGACCAGGCTGGTTAAGCTTATGGGCGTAGTTCCCAGGGTCTGTAGAGGTACCCCCTTTGTGGAGTGGGACCACTGTTGCTGTACGCCAGTGTTCAGGTACATATCCTGTGGTAAGGCTAAGGTTAAATAGCATTTTTATGTGTGGGTTTAGCTCCTCTTGGAGTTCACGTAGCACGCAACCCGGCATACCATCAGGTCCCATTGATGCTGTGTTTTTAGCTTTGTTGAGGGCGGTTCTCACTTGGACATCTGAGATGACAGGGAGATTACATTCAGCTGGGCTAAGTATTTCTTCGTTTGGGGGTGAGGGAGGGGAGAAATTTGCACTGAACCTGTCAGCCAGAATGTTGGCAATATCTGTGGCTTCAGTGTATTTTTTGTTGTTGTGAACTAACTCTGAGCATATCTGAGGGTTTCTAACATAGCTGAAGAAGGCTTTGTGGTTATCTTTAGTGTCCTTAGTGATTTTTCTCTCAAAGTTGGTCTTGGATGTTTTTATGAGAGAACATAGTTTTCTGCTAATGTTGATCAGAGATGTCTTCCCTTTATGGGATTTTGCTCTGACGTGCAGTAGCTTCTTTCTTTTGTTATACAATTTGTTAATGGCTGAGGTCCACCAGACAGGACGCTTGCCTTTGGTGGAGAGGGACTTGGATTTATTTGGGATTGTATGATCCATGCATTCTTGGAGATGTCCATAGAAAGCATTTGTGAAGGATTCAGCATTGTGGGATGTGGTATCCACTGGCCCAGTGGGCTTAAAGGATACCATCCCAGTCTTAAGAAGAGTGAAGTCTGCTTTTGAGAAATTTTTCACTGTGGTCTTTTGTGCTGGGGTGGAGGTGGGATATGTATATCCAGGGTGATTGGTTTGTGGTCAGATCTCACTAGTGAGGGGTATACCTCCGATGTGGAGCATTTTGTCCCCATGTTTGTGATGATCAGGTCTAGTGTATTATCTCCCCTAGTGGGAGAGGTGACTAGTTGTTCCAGTGCATTTGAATTTATGAATTCCAGGAACCTTTGGGCTAGGGTGTTAGTGCTAGAATAATGGATGTAGTGCTTTACTTAGTACGAGAGTGCTTACTTAGTAGAGAAGTTAATTGCTAGGCTTATAATATAGTGAGTAGTCTGATTATACTAAGAGTAGAGCTTCCTTAAGGGAAAATTTGAAGAGCAGACTTGGCGGAGCCAGAAGAAGTTTAACCTTGTTTAACCAGCGCTGCGCTATGCTTCAAGCAAGAAAGCAGCATAAATGCGGATTTTAAACAGGGAACTACAAAGGAGCTAGAAATGGTCCAAAACAACCAATTACTACAGCTCTTGTGCTGAGGTCACTTCCTACAGGGACACTTAGGCTGCTCAAGGCTCCCCACTCCCACTGGTGAGCAAAGAAACTTCCTTCTATCCAAGTAAGGTAATGGATAACACAGGAACTACACCACAGCCCAGAATACAGCAATGCCTTAAACTGGTCTAAACTAGTCGAGGAGAGATGGGAAAACAAGGATTATTTTTTAGTTTTTTTGGTTTTTTGATAGAAACGCACAGAAAATGCAGAAACAGTGATAAATCAGTTACACAGGCTAGCACACTTTAGTGGGCAGCCTCAACAGTTAAATTAAACAAACAAACTTTCGATCAAATTCGACTAAAAGGTAACTTTAAGTGCAGATTTTAAAATACTGCAGCAAACGGCTAAAAAAAACAGTTTGCTTGTTCAGGGTAAGCTACAGAAGCTATTCCAAGTAATAAAACAGCAAAGATACTTAAATCCAGAAAGTTGTCGCTTTTCCGAGTTCTCTGTAGCTAGGACCACTCTGCAGGACCACGAGGAGCTTGTCTGAGCAGTATAGCCAGAAAAAAACGCCCACATGGTTAATTGAAATAAGCATTAACTTGATTAAGGCAAGATGTCATTCATTCAAGGTTTTAGACAGGTAGTTTGAGAGGTTTTATGGGGGTACACCAGTTACCATTATTGCCTCAAAGTGCTTGTTTCTTCAGTTTGGTTCCAGACTGGGGTATCTCTCACTGTGTCTGCATGAATTTTTGCTCATGAGTGCAAATGTAATGCTTTTGAGTGTGTCTGTGTCCTGCACTGGCCTGGCATCCCACCCCGGACTGGTTCCCTGCCTTTTGTGAAAATGAGCTCTTGCTCCCCATGTCTCTGGACTGGATAAAGCAGGTTATGCAAACTGATGGGGATTAATGTTTTTAGAATTAGATCCATTGGGATCAGTGCTCTACCCCACTTGCGTAATTGAATGAATGAATAAAAATGGATGTATTAATTTATTTATGCAAATGGTTGTATAGGTTGGTTTCTTAATTGTGTAAAACATGAAATTATAGCTAAAACAAAAAGAAACTAACCAGTATTTGGTAATTTTTATTCAATGAGTTGAAAACCCAGAAGTGCCTATTTTCAGTGGTGACTTAGCAGTAGTGTCTAAGTGACTTGTGTAGATCTTAAGCATTTAGTGAATCAAACCCAGGACTGTAGGGTGAAATTTGTCTACAGCCCATAACTTAACTCTGCTAAACTGCCAAATAGTATTAAGAATGTGGAGAAAAGGGGTTGGCACTGGTGAGTGTTGAATAGACTAATGTGTTTAAAAGCTGATAAAAGGGTGCCAAAGGTTTGCTTTGCATAATAACTGAATATTAGATGGTATAGCCATGGTGAAGTGCTGTTGTATTATTTAGTAACATTCTCTTATAGTCTCATTAATAAAGATAACTTTCCCCCTTTTGCACTGGTGCGTAAATCCATTGTACACTTGTAGTAGCACATACTAGGGAATGGCCCTAGTGAGGTAATAACATGCTTAGGAAGCATTGTTCAGATCCCAGGTGTGCTGCCATCCCACCATTATGTACACCATATTGTGCTTTAGTGTTTAGTCATGATGCCTTGGGCAGCATGTATGGTATTTGTTTGCTTCTGTCTGGTATGAGCACTGCAGATGTTCATCGTGTTTCACTGTTGCAGTCATGACTGTAGGGTTCTCCCCTGTTGGCAGGCAGCCCTCTGTCGTCCAGAATCCCAAAGTCTGGGTCCGGCGTCGGCTGTTCAGCCATGCTCCCTGACGTCAGAGCGCCAGGAGTACAAAGCTGACAAGCCGATGCCATGTTCTCCAGTCTTTCTTGCCATGCGGTGATAGCAGTTCGCAAGTGCCGGTCGGCTGACTCCTGACAATTTTCTCTGAACAAACTTCAGTCTGAAGACTTTCTTCTCCTACTCAAAGCTAAGTACCCCGTTGGGGAAACTTTTTTCTTGCTCCAGTCCGATGTCAGAAAAATTTAATAATTGTATTTCATGTGGGAAGCAAATACCTCATAAGGATTTTCATTCTTACTGTATTCCTTGCTTAGGCCCTGACCACAGCGTAGCTAGTTGTCGGTTTTGTGCTAGATTCAATCAACGTAGGTACGATTTTGCATTTCTTTACTTCGGTAGGCGTTTTAATTACAAAATGTCGTCGGATACGGTTCCGGCTACCGTAGTTCACAAACGACGCAAGGACAAAGACAGGCCTCCGAGGTCCAAATCAGACGATATTGTACAAGCAGAGGCCAGCTTCAGGTTCGGCCATCGTCAGTGAGGCGCTTTTGCAGCCCCTGTCGGCCATTTCGGAACCGATGGCCGAAACGGACTCCTACGAGGAGCCAACTAGGCCTTTGAATATTTCTGTTGCAGGACCTTCGGACAGTGCTCCTTCGGATGGGTCCGGAGCCGCTGTGCAGGTACCGGCTTCCGAAGGGGTTTTCAGGCCTACTCAGCTTCTAATAAAGGCAAAGACTCCTTCCAAATCAAAGACTGCAACACAGGCCTCTTCTGATCGGCTCCCAAGTCACAGAAACAGTTACTTAAGATGGCGGAGGACTTACTTACTATGATTAGGGGTTCACATCCCCCTCCAGATAAAAGGCCAAGGCAGGAAGTTTATTATGACTCCTCTGATCAGGCTTCTGTTTCTTCAGTTTCTTCTTCTGACCAGGAATATTCTTTCCCTCCTTATGAGGATTCTGATGCTGAGGAATCCATTCCTTCAGCTTCTCCCCCTGAGGATTTCTCTTTTGGGGATACTTTGCATGAAATGAGAGAACATTTCCACTAGGAAGGACAGGAGTATTCGGAATCTAAGAAAAAACTAAGGGATTTCCTCCTTCTTCCACAACATAGACCCCTGGCTATTCCTCCTATTTTGGATATTGTGGATGATGCTTTTTCGGAGGCTAACTTAACCCCTGACTCTTTTCCTCTAGCTCCTGTTAAGCCTGACAGATATTACAGAGTTCCTGATTCCCACCAGTTTTTATACAAGAACCCTACTGCTGACCCTGAAACCATTTCTCAGGGTCCTAAGGGAGTTAAGGCCGCTTCTGCTAAAAACCCCATTCCCACTGAGAAGGATTCCAGATCTTTAGAAAGATGGGGCAAAAAAGTGTACACTTCTGCTACTTTATCTATTAGGGCTTTAAACTGTCAGTTTCATATGCTGAAATACCAGCAATTTCTCCTGTCTGTTTTAAAACAAAAGCTAGCTTCCATTTCCGCCTGTGCAGATGATGAGGAATTACATGATTTAATGCATGCCACTGAACAAGTTGGGAAGCATGGTTTACACTGTGGATTTGATGCCTTGGTGGCTTCTTGTAGGGCTGCTGCCTCTGGCACAGTAATTAGAAGGCATGCATGGTTAAAGGAACAAAATTTGCCAGATCAAGTAAAAGCTAAATTATTGGATGCTCCTGTTCAGCATAATGTTTTGTTTGGATCTAAAGCTGAAGAGGTGATTAAAAAGATGGAGGACAAGGCAAAATCCATGCAAACAGTTAAAGATTTCTTACAAGTACAGCCACCCAGATTTAGTAGGAATTGGCCTACAAAAAATTGGTCCTTTCCCAATTCAGACAGGCCTCAGAGGGGTAGATACAGACGCTTCCGAGGAAGGCCTCAAACACAAGCCTCTTATAGACCAAGACAGTGGACTGCTTCCACCCCTAGGGGAGGAGAGGACAGATCACAAGCTCATAGGAAACAGACTCAATGACTCCCTCTGTTGGGCTGCAGGAACTTCTTGCCTGGAAGCCCCTCTCGGAGGAAAACTTTCTCTTTTTCACCTAAATTGGACTCGTATAACCCAAGACAAGTGGGTTCTGGATGTGGTTTCAAGAGGTTACAAATTCCATTTTCATACCCTACTAAGGCCAAGCGGATGGCCAGATCTTCCAAAACATCAGTGGACAGAGGCCTTAAACCAGGTGGAAGCTCTCTTGGTTATGAAAGCCATAGAACTAGTTCCACTTTCAGAGATGGGACAAGGTTTTTACTCAAGGCTCTTTCTAGTCCCCAGGAAGCAAAATTCATGGAGACCCATTCTGGATCTGTCAGTCTTGAACACTTTTCTAGAGATAACAAAATTCAAGATGCTTACTCTACAGCAGCTACTTCCAATGCTGACCAAAAAATGCATGGATGGTAACTTTGAATTTAAAGGAGGCATATTTACACATTCCCATCAGGCAGGACCGCAGAAAATACCTCAGGTTCAAGGTCGGATCGAGGCACTTTCAATTCTCTGCACTGCCCTTTGGATTGTCTGCTGCGCCCAGGGTCTTCACCAAATGCCTGGCTCCAGTAGTAGCTTATTGAAGACTCAAGGGAATTCAAATTTACCCTTATCTGGACGACTGTCTTATTCAGGCGGACAGCAAGGATGTCTTACTCCAGCATCTACAGTTTGTTCAGAATCTTCTCAAGTTCCTGGGATTCACTGTAAACATAAAAAAGTCAAATTTGACACCCTCACAACAGATAATTTTTCTGGACGCTTCTCTAAACACAACAACCCAGATGGCATTTCTGACATACGAAAAACAGTTACAGCTGGCTTCAACTTTCAAAACCTTAGCAACTTTAACTCGGCTATCTGCAAGGAGATTCCTGCAGGCTTTGGGTTACATGGCCTCCTGCATCCTTCTCGTACCATATGCAAGACTACATATGAGGAAAATACAGTGGTACCTAGAAAGTGTATGGTCTCAGCATTGCCACAGTTTAGACATACTGATCTCCGTCCTGCCTTGTCTTCAAAAGGAATTCCTTTGGTGGTCCAAGGCATGTACTCTAAACAAAGGAAAACCCTTCTATCTGCCTCCTGCCACTTGGATACTAACCACGGATGCCTCAGATTATGCATGGGGAGCCCATTTTCAGGGCAACTGTCTGCAGGGCCTTTGGACAAAGGATCAGAAGCACCTGCATATCAATTTAAAGGAAATGTTAGCCGTTCAGAAAGCTCTATTGGCCTTCAGGAATCTTCTACAACCAGGACAACTACTGATACGGACAGACAACACCACAGTCATGTGGTACATAAACAAGCAAGGGGGATCTCATTCCTACCTCCTTTGCAGACTAGCCATGTATCTGTGGAACACAGCTCTAGCTTGCAATCTGGACCTTCAAGCTCAGTTTCTACCAGGGAAGCAAAACTTCCTGGCAGACAGTCTAAGCAGAAACCTTTCGGACCCACACGAGTGGATGCTGGACACCGAAATATTCAAGATGATAACAGCAGTCTGGGGATGTCCTCACATAGACCTCTTTGCATCCCACCTCAATCATCTACTACAGATTTTTTGCATCAGGACTTTCCACGAACAAGCTTGGAAAGTGGATGCACTATCATTCAGTTGGAAAAACCCCTCGGGATATGCCTTTCCACCTCTTCCTCTTCTTCCACGGATATTATTAAAGATCAAACAGGACAAGCCCAAGATGATAATCTTGCTGGCCCCAAATTGGCCTCGACAGTTTTGGTACCCAACTCTGAAAAACCTTTGTCTGGAGCCCCCTTGGATTTTACCACAGACTCCGAACCTTCTGTCCCAACACCAGGGTCGGGTTCTACACTCCCATGTCAGAACTCTCAGCCTGGAGGCCTGGTTAATCCAGGGTCTTTGATTCATTCTTTTCTACCCAAGCAGGTTATGGATGTCATTTTAGAAGCCAGGCGTCCTAGCACTAGAAAATCTTATTCAGGAAAATGAAAAAGATTTTGTTCCTGGATGCAGGCTCAGGATTCTGATCCTCTTCTTCCTAACATTCCTTTGATTTTACTTTTACCTGACAGACCTCTTAAAGGGTCTCTCTTTCTCTTCCATTAAGATACATGCCTCTGCTATTTCTGCTCATTATAATACAGACCCTCCAATCTTTTCCCACCAGCTCATGAGACAGTTTCTCAGAGGAGCTAAGAACTTTAGGCCCCCTAGATCTCCTCCCATTCCTGCTTGGGATCTCAACTGTGTTTTGGAAAAGCTCACCTTACCTCCTTTTGAGCCTGCTGCCACTTCTGACATCAAGTTTTTATCTTGGAAGACAGCCATCCTGTTAGCTCTTACCTCTGCCAGGAGGGTTTCAGAGTTGCAAGCTCTTATGGCTGTGGAACCTTATATTATTTTTCACCAAGACAGGGTGTCTTTAAGGACTAATCCTACTTTCATGCCTAAGGTGATTCCCAAAGTGGCTTTAAATCAAACTATTCACTTGCCAACTTTTTTCTCCACTCCTCAAAATAATGGGGAAAGGATCTTGCATTCTTTGGATGTACACAGACAACTACGTTTTTACCTGGACAGAACCAAGGACATCAGGAAATCAGAGCAATTGTTTGTTTCTTATGCTTCAAGTTCCCAAGGTAAAGCCATTTCAAAACAGACCATTTCTAAATGGATTGCTCATGGAATCAGATTTTGCTATTCACACCATGGAAAGCAAATCCCAGGGAGTATAAGGACTCATTCCACCAGAGCTGCTGCCACTTCAGCTGCCTTCCTCAGGGGAGTACCTACCAAGGACATTTTGGAAGCTGCAAAGTTCAGTGCATACTTTTTCAAAGAACTACAATCTACCTCTGTAAGTCTAGGGCAGGCTTTGCTTCTGCAGTCTTGCAGGGCCTTTTAGCCGCCCCTTCTACTTTATGACCACCTCCCTTTCATTCTGCTTTGGGATTCTACCCTACAGTCATGACTGCAACAGTGAAACACGATGAACATATAGTACATGTTGGGAGGGTGGCTTAATGGCTAAGGTGTTTGCCTTACAAACCCAAGGTTCAGGGTTTGAGTCTCACAAGGCATAACTGGCTAGGCTTAAAATGGCTCGCAAGGGCAGTTAGCTTAGTAGTAAACTATGAGCCTACAGTTGTGTACACTTACCATAAATGTAGATGTTCAAGTGTCTTCACTGTTGCAGTCTGGGTTTCCCTCCCTCCTGTCCCCTCTTATGTTTACTTTTGTGTGGTCCCTTTTTTCACCATTCTTCTGAGGTGTATTTGCAAAGGGTATGGGACCTTACTCATTTTGGGACTCCTGACATCTGGGGCAAGAAAAACTGGAGAACATGGCGTCGGCTGTCAGCTTTGTACTCCTGGCGCTCTGATGTCAGGGAGCATGGCTGAACAGCCGACGCCGGACCCAGACTTTGGGATTCTGGCCGACCGAGGACTGCCTGCTGGCAGGGGAGAACCCTACAGTCATGACTGCAACAGTGAAGACACTCGAACATCTACATTTATGGTAAGTGTACACAACTGTACTTTCTATGTTTAGACTTAGTTTATCATAACAGAAGTACTCAGTGCATCCACAAGACTCTGAAGTGAGATGAATTGCATTCAAGTGCTTTAAAACATTTATTATTTATTTATTGACATTTGATTAGTGGGGAAAGTCCGGCTGTGTAGAAGCCCATTTTCAGCAGAGGCCTGAGGAGAAAAGCTCCAAATTCTTACAAAACATTTTAAGAACAATAATTTTGCCATCTTCAACAATAAAACAAAAACATTTGTAGTTTAAATAATTATAACAAATTAGACTTGATATAAAAATATTGCTTAAAATTGATACAAGGTGTATGATGGTCATTTAATATTTAGAGAAATTTTAGACAGTTTGTAGAGAAATTAATGGTAAGTTAGTCTAATACAAATAAGCATTGCAATATGAAGCGAGGGAAAACAGGCCTGTGGTATTTTAGAGAGAAAGTCAGGGAGGAGAGTTAGATAGCAGTATGGAAGTAAGTGAAGAAGACAAGGTAAGGAGGTATAAGGAATGAAAAGATACTTTTTCACATTTAAGGATATAGTTTATCCTGGATTTGAGCACAAACAGAGCCAGATTTTAGCTAGGAAGTCTTTCAGAGTGGTTTTGAAAGATGGGAGGGAAGTTATAGACCTGATGGATACAGGTAAGGATGGATACAGTACAAGTACAGACAAATGCCCAGCAGATTTGCTAGGTTTGTAGATAGGCTGGAGTTTTTTGGTCACTGGATGGCATTGACCGACTGGGAACATAGTTGTGTAGAATGCTTGTTTTTTTTAGTGCTAAAGCAGCAATACCATTCTCACTGGATACTACTATTGCCACTTGTATAGGAATCATTTCAACAGCTGGCTGAAGATCTAGAGGAAAAGAGAGATATGGTGGTGTCGCTGACTGCGCTAATGAGTACAATCACTAAAGAAAACCAGCAACTTAGACTTAAGAAAAGTGAGCTACAGGTAATTCCTAATGCATTGAGTTCTCTGTTCCAGTGCTGCACACTGTACTTTTTAGTCGCAGTTAGAAGGAATAGCTATTCTGACAGATTTTCACTTTGAATACTTGAATTTTTCTTCCAGGTCATTTTATTAGCCCATTATGCAAATAACTTGTATACCAGGTGATGGATCTTTCATTTTTCACCCCCACCCCTTTCAGTCTTGTTGCCATAGTTATATCAAAGTATAGAAAGTGTTAATGTCATACTGCAAGAGGACTTTTTAAGCAGGGCCGTCTCATGATAGCCTTTCTGACCCCCCCAAATACATCTCTTCAAGACTGAAAGCACTATCTCTTGCACCTGGAAAAGTGACTCTTCATGTCTTGCCACTGTTAGCTGAAGTTTGAAACTTTTCTTACAACTTTGCAGTGATGGAACTAAGCCAGAGAGAGACTGGCTGAGGAAGCAGCATTGCTCAAAGGAATGTTCAGAGACATCTGGCATATAGGTTCCCAGTGGACTGCTGGCTCTGCTGATCCCACCATGGCCTGTGTGCCTTTTATGACCATTGCCTCTTTTGTTGAGATACTGCACTAGGTGCACTGTTTCAGTTACTTGTCCTATGCAGAGGCATCTTCAGGGACCCTGCTATGGAACAGAACTGAGCAACTGCCTTGTATGCTTTGTACAAGAAGTCACTAGTGTTGGTAAGAAGGTTTTTGAACTATGTCTCTCCAACAGTAGATGGAAAGCTGTGTCCCAGGGGGTGTTTTTCTTCCAGTTTTCCCTCCTTCGTAATGGTTCCAGACATTAGTACATTTTACATTTTTGGATTTCAGCTAGGCCTGTCGACTGTTACAGACTTCTCAGGTATAATTTTGTCCAGATAAATTCTGAAAACCACTTTTTTTATGGTGGAAGCTGAATGGATGTGCAAAACACCTCGCATATGTAGCTAAAAGTATTTATTAGGGTTTACACATGCTGATGGGGCAGACTTTTTTTTTCAGTACTTGCGTATTATCGCAACCAGATTTTCGCGGTAATAGCACTTGCTTCCTGATCATGACAAATGTTTGTTAATGTTAAAATGTAATATAGCATGTTTTCTTTTAACAGTACACATTATTTTCTGGACTGCTATCGATACAATGTGCAAGACATGCTGTTGTTCTTTCTTAATGGTGTTTACTGGCACAACGTTCAACGGGCAGACTTGCAAGAAGCGACACGGGTGCCAGTAGAAAGAACAGCAGCATGTCTTGCACGTTGTACTGATAGCAGTCCAGAAAATAAGGTGTACTGTTAAAAAAAAACATGCTGTATTATATTTTATCAACATTAACGAACATTTGTCATGATCGGGAACCAAGTGCTAAGAGGCATTGTGTTTGATCTCCAAATAGAATCAGGTCAGTCATGTCATATAAGTTGGAATTGGGAAAAAAAAGGGCCAAAACATTGCAGCAAGGGTGCCAAATTCAAAAAAAGATGCATATAGCTCTGATCCGACAGACTTTCCACTATGCTTAAAAAATGCACATGTAAATAACTGCATTCCTCAGAAGCCTGAATACCTGCTGTTACTGGCAAGCCGCTACTGAATGCCTTAACCAATTCTTGCATTGAGCTACGGCAGTAAAGGATGCTACAGCAGCCCTGACAATTGAAGCCAAACTGGAAGGAATGCACGTAGTATGGCCGTTATTTCACAGCATGGGCTGACAGAACATTCAGTGGGCGGCCTTGTAATGCAGCGATATGCTGCTGCCAGTAAAGAGCACAAAGAAACAACAACAGTATGTTGTGTACTTTGTGTTGGTAGAACTCTAGAAACCAACCTATTTTGTTAAAGAAAACACACCATTTTCCATTTCAAGCACATTAACTTGCACATTCACTGATCGGGAAGCAACCACTGTTTTTGTGAAAATCTGGTTGTGACAATACGCAAGTACCTTTTTTTCATCTCAGTAGGCATCTTCCACATTTCACGGTTGCCCTTTTCTCAAGTTTTTACATTCACATTTTTCTCATGGCAGACTCTCCCTTGTCTGCCTTACGTGTTGTGGGATACACATATTTTTTCATTTTCCCTTTCATGTTTATTCTTCCTGCATGCTGAAACAAAGTAATCTTCTCATCAGAATCTGACATGACAGACCAATCTTTTGTATATACTAACTTTTCGAATAACCATTGATACTCTGGGAAGACTGACTGAATGATAGAGAAAGCTTTTGATTTCCCTGAGCACCCTTGCCCTTTACTGAGTAAATGCTTGAATGCCTTTTTACAGGCCAGAGTGACAGGACAGTTTGAAATAATGTATTATGACACCCTTTACCCTTGAAGCCAGAACTTTTGAGGATGGTATTAATGTAATCTAGAAGTATATCTCTAACCTGTCTCTTAAAGCACTGCCACAATTATAAGGAAAATCTGCTTTTCTGCCTCATTTTGATGTTGAGTGATGCCTGCAGTGGTTAGTTGGCTGGATTTTCTTTCAGGTTAACACTTTCTCATTAAGTTTTCTGATCTAAAGCTCCTGCACTTGGAGCTTGCACCTCATACCCCAAACTGGAGTGTTACTTCCCCGGTAATAAAAGTTCACTGCCTGCCAGAATTCCTAGTTCTTTCTAACCACTCACACAGCTTGGATGTCATCCTAACATTGTTGTTGGTCTTTCGACTTTCTCCCGGTAAGGGGTCGCCACAGCGGAACTCCGGTCCGCTAGTGATTGGCAGTATATTTTTATGAAACGCCGAGGTGCCAGCTCGACGCCCAACCTTCAACAAAGGCACGCCCATTTACGCACGCATGTCTTTCGAAAGCTACCCAACCACGGGGAGGACATGCAGACTCCACACAGAAGGCACTCCCAAGCCGAGAATCGAACGGGAGAACCTCATGCTGTGAGGTAACAACGCTACCACTGTACCACATGTCTTCCTAACATAAGCCGTTAAAGTATGAGTTTGATTCCTAAAGTCACTTGCAGTCATCAGGTCTCTAAGCAGTACTACTACAGGAGTCTAATCTCTGTGAGATCTGTTTATTTGCCTTTCAGGTTCTGTACCTTTATAATTTACTACCTGGGTGCCTTCAGGAAGGCACATATAAGAGCTCCCTAAAGACCTGCTTATTGCAGCTGGCTTTCCAGTAATTTAGTGACTTTTATGGTTTACATATTCACTTTAACCCCGGCTATGCCTGCAAATGGTCTGCTGTGATCAGTGCATTTCATGTGACCCAGAATCATCAGAATACCTTCTAAATACAGCCTGAGTATGTAGTAAAAAGGAAAAGGAAACCGTACCACTAAGTTATGATAAAGTAAATTAAGACACAGTGAGAACACAATACCACTAAGTTACTAGTAAGCAATCCAAACCTTAGACTTTATTAAAATTAGAAAGCCAAATCAGTTGGCTCTTTTGTCTCACAAATAAGACACTACTTTGATCAAACAAATGCAATTTGTAATTTAAATAACTTTAGCCTTGTAATTGATATAAAATAAACGTTAAGTATTTAAAGATGATACAATGTTGCCAAAGTAACAGTGGAATTCAGCATGCAAAAAAAAGTAGAAAGAAAACAAATATTGTTAATATTTCAAATAAGTGTTAACATTCAGTGGTCATCTTTTCAAGTTTTTTATGAAGTTAGTATTCCTTTTCAAGCCTGGAAATACACTTGCTTTTAAAAATATGTAACAATTGTAGTCTTCATAATACAGGCCATTGTCTAAATTTCCACCCTTCAAATGCTCGCTGGTGGCATTCCAAACATTAAAAAAAACATCTTAGAATGTCTAAACAAGGCGTTTTTGAGACTGCATAAAGTGTGTTCCTAAAATGTAATATTAAAACATCTGGATGTACAGCTTGAATAAAAAGCATAACAGCGTATGCACTGTGCTGCATAAACCATGTTCTTGCGTATTCTCAAGTAGTTTCTTAAAAGAGCAGAAACTGAGCAACAGTGACACAAATAACATTGATGGTCTACTTAGTTAACTGAAACTTCCTGTGTTGTCCTTTTGAGACCTCAAGTAGAATCCCTGAATACTGTAGGTATTAATTTTTTTTTGTTTTGCTCCACTCCCCCTAGTTGCAGCTGCTTTCCTTGTTTACTTGATATACTGAAACCTCCTAAGCCTCCCTAAACTTAACCTGACCAAGATCTGGGGCAGCTGAGGAGATTGAATATTCTAGTACGTCATACTGCCAGCAAGTGTGCCTTAACCTCCTCCTACCACACAACAGCATTGCAAGTTTTGCAGCTGCTGCCTTTGGGAGGTGCACGCATGATTCCACACACACGCAGCCTCCTGACAAGCCACTAGTCTAACATGAGTCATCTGGAGTGTAGTAAGACCTTATCTCGCCCCAGCATGGGAACCTATATAGATATTAATGTTGGCTATGTTTTTGTACAGCTTGAGAAAGGGAAAACAAAGTTAAAGATGCAGTGGGACATTTTTTTGACCAACGAAAGATTGAAAGTAAAACAAGTCCCTAGGTTTTATGTATTGATACGTTCCACTGGGTTACATTTTCGTAAGTTTTGAGTGGATCAGCTTAAATGAAGAATTCAGTTTCTAGAGTATGGTGTACGTGGCTTCCTAGTGAAAGTCTGTCAGTTTTATAATCGCTTCACAAAACAGCAACCACAACATTTTGGAAACACTAGAATTCAAAGTCCATTTGAAAGTAGTAACTCGCAATAGCTCATCCCTGACACTCTGAAACTTTCTTGCACCCCCATACCTCCAGTTACTTGTGTATACCATCCCCAACATTGCACTCTATGTAGGAAAAGAGAAATCCCCAGGATAGCACAGATTCATAATTACTTGTCTAAGTCTATTTATCTGATAGACAACAGTTAGCAAAATTATCACTGAAATCCACTTTCAGTGAGCAGTGCAGTTTATTTTTCCTTACAAATCCAAAACATCAGAAGTTAGTAAATCACATTGATTTTCAGTAAACAGTATCATACAAGCTGAATAAACTGAATGGCATTGGTATGACAACTTGTTTAATTTATCCTTTGGTTTAATAGTTTCTGAGCTGTATTATGTTTGGGAATTCAGGAAGTAGTATTCCTCATGTAGAGAGTATTTTATCAGTTTGAGTCATTTGGGCAAATTATGCCACTTTTATCAAAGCACAAGCCTATCAGCCATACCATAGCTGTCTTGGAACTTTCTTCCTGCACTTCATCGAGTTCATAGGTATGTACTAGGATAATGATCACTGGCACCTTTTTAATTCAAGCCATGCATCCCAAATCTCTGACAAGTTCTGGTACATATGATAAAGTATACGCAAGGGCCTGGGAGATGAACCATTTACAGGCTGCCTGTGTCCATTGCACACACAGGTGCCACATCAGAGATTAACTTCCTGATGTTCTTCATGTTTCACTGTTGCAATCATTGCATTTGGGTAATCTGCTGGCAGGTTGCCCTCAGTCGGCCTGATTATCAAAGTCTTGGGTCCTGCGTCAGTTGCTGTCTCCTCTTCCATGACGTCAGGTCGTCAGGGGTGTAAAACATGCAGCCGACGCCATTTTCTTCAGTCTTTCTTGCCGCATGGTGCCCGAAGCAGAAGCAGTTCGCAAGTGCCAGTCGGCCGACTCCTGAAATTTTCGCATTCGAGTTTCAGAACCAAAGTCTTCAATTAAAGCTAAGTACCCCATTGGGAAAACTTTTTCTTGCTCCTTACCGATGTCAGTAAAAGTGAATAATTGCATTACTTGTGGGAAGCAAATACATCATAAGGATTTTTCATTTGTACTGTACTCCTTGCCTAGGCCCAGATCATAACGTGCCTTGCTGTCGGTTTTGTGCTAGATTTAACCAACGCACTATTAAGCATCAGTATGTCTTTGCTTCAAAATATTTTGGAAACAGATTTAATTACACTGAAGTGGCGTCGGATAGCAATCCGACTACCGGAGTTAGCAAAAAATGCAAAGAAAAGGACAGAGACAGACCGTCAGTCCAAAACAGACGAAGTTTCTCCTAAGCCAGTCGCCGGTACTCAGTGAGGCGCTTTTGCAGCCCCTGATACCCGCTACTTTTGAGTCGCAGGCCTCTACTGAGACCCATGTGGAGTCTGGCATGCCGCGAGATTCTCAGAGTATTGTACCCATGGATGTCTCTCCCTCGGATGGGTCCAGAGTTGCTGAGCAGGCACTGGCTTCCGAGGGTGTTTTCAGGCCGCAACATTTCTATATAAAACCGACACCAGCTTCAAAAACAAAGACAAAAGCAACTCCTAAGGCAAAAAAACTGACGCATGAGCCACATGCTCAGGCCTCTATGCCTAAAAAATAAATTATCAAAATGGCTGAAGACTTAATTACCTTGATCAGGGGTTCCCAACCCCCCCCCCTTTGCATACTTTAAGGGAACATTTTCATTGGGAGAGTCAGTATTTCTCTGAATCAAAAAAGAGGCTTAGGGATTTCCTTCTTCCTCAGCATAGGCCTTTGGCTATACCTCCTGTTTTAGACATTATTGATGTGTTTTTGGAATCAAGCATGGCTCCTGATTCCCTACCTCCGGCTCCTAGTAAGCCAGACAGATATTACAGGGTTCCTGACTCCCACAAATTTTTATTCAAAAATCCTGCTGCTGACCCTGAAACTGTCTCACATGGTCCCAAAGGTGTGTAAAGGCCTCAACAGCTAAGAATCCTACCTCCTCTGATAGAGATTCCAGGGCACTGAATAGATGGGGAAAGAAGGTTTATACGTCTGCAACCTTGGCAATTAGGGCCTTAAACTGCCAGTTTCATATGCTTAAATATCAACAGCATGTTATGGGATTATTGAAACAAAAAATGATGTTGATTTCTGCAAGTGTGGAAAATAAAGAATTGCAGGAATTATTGCATGCAGCAGAGCAGGTTGGAAAGCATACTTTGCAATGTGGTTTTGATTCCTTGGAGGCCTCATGCAGGGTTGCAGTTACTGGATCTGTGATTAGAAGGCATGCCTGGCTCAAAGAGCAAAACCTGCCTGATCATGTTAAAGCTAAATTGTTGGATGCACCTTTACAGCATGATACTCTGTTTGGTAATAAGACAGAAGAGGTTTTAAAGGAAATGGAAGATAAAACTAAGTCTATTCAAACTGTAAAAGATTTCTTACAAGTGCAGCCACCAAGATTCAGTAGACACTGGCCTACAAAAAATTGGTCCTTTCCTGAGTCCAACAGAGCCTCACGGGGCAAATCCAGGCACTCAAAAGGCTCTCGATACCAGTCACAGGGTTCTTACAGGTCAAAGCAATGGGGTGCCTCTACCTCCAGATCTGGAGGAAACATAGCACAACCCTACAGTAAACAGTCTCAATGACTTCCCTCTGCCATCACCAAGCACTTCTCTTTTGGCAGACCCCTTAGGGGGGAAATTAGCACTTCATGCTCAAAACTGGCAGTTAATAACCCAGGACAAGTGGATATTAAACATAGTATCCCAGGGATGCATATTTCATTTCCATACCTTGCCAATTCCAAACGGTTGGCCAGATCTGCCACAAAATCAATAGGCAGAGGCACAGAAACAAGTTAGGTCCCTCATGGATATGGGGGCTATTCACCCAGTACCAGAACAGGAAAAAGGGCAAGGGTTTTATTCAAGACTGTTTCTGGTACCCAGAAAAGACCATGCCTGGTGCCCAATACTGGATTTATCGATTTTGAACACATTCTTGGACATACCAAAATTCAAAATGCTGACTTTGCAACAGCTTCTTCCCATGCTGGGCAAGAACGCTTAGTGACTCTAGACTTAAAAGAGGCATGCCTGTATATCCCAGTAAGGGAATCGAGCAGAAGATACCTCCGCTTCAAGGTTGGTTTTATGCATTACCAATTCTCTGCACTGCCCTTTGGCTTATCTACTGCGCCCAGGGTCTTTACAAAGTGCCTGGCACCAGTAATTGCATTTTGCAGACAAAGAAGCATACAAAATCTATCCTTACTTGGATGAATGTCTCATTCAAGCAGAAAACAAGGACATTCTTCTTCTACATTTGGCATTTGTAAAAAGGCTTCTAACATGCATAGGGTACACAATAAATGAAAAGAAATCACAACTGGTACCCTCTCAAAAGATTACATTCCTGGGTGCAAGCTTGAATACAACTGCCCAGATGGCTTACCTTACACCAGACATGCAAAGGCAACTGACTATTTACTTCAAACAGATGGCAACAAAAAACCCAGTTATGAGCAAGACAAATTCTGCAGGCTTTGGGGTTCATGGCATCCTGCATTCTACTAATTCCATATGCAAGACTGCATATGTAACTACAGTGGTATCTAAAAAGTTTATGGAGTCAACATTGTCACAGTCTGGAAACAATGATTCCTCTCATTCCGTCTACAACAGGAGTTTCTTTGGTGGGCAGAGACATGTCACCAGAACATGGGATGGTCTTTCACTCTACCCCCTGCCACCCAAACCCTAACTACAGACTCATCAGACTATGCTTGGGAGGCCCACCTAGCGGGGAGATGCATTCGTGGCATATGGAGCCAAAAACAAATGCATCTGCATATCAGCCAGAAAGAGATGTTAGCTGTTCAGAATGCCCTGACAGCCTCCAAGGACTTACTTCATCCAGGACAACTACTGATAAACATGGACAGCACCACGGTTATGTGGTACATAAACAAGCAGGGGGGTGCACATTCCTACACCCTTTTCAGACTAGCCATGGCATTGTGGACACAGCCTTGACTTACCAAGTACATCTTCAAGCTCAATTCCTGCCAGGAAAACAAAATACTCTGGCAGACAACCTAAGCAGAAATCTTATGGACCCTCACAAGTGGAAACTGGATCCACAAGTCTTCAGCATGATAACAAAGAAATGGGGGAGTCCGGACATAGAGCTATTTGCCTATCCCCAAAATTATCAACTGGACAAATTCTGCACAAGGACTTATCACAGACAAGCATGGAAAGTGGATGCCCTATCCTTCAGTTGGAAAAACCTATCCGTCTATGCCTTTCCTCCTCTGCCTCTTCTTCCCAAGGTCTTACTAAAGGTCAGACAGGAAAAAACAAAAATGATCCTAATTGCCCCGACTGGCCTCGCCAGCACTGGTAACCAATTCTAAGGAATATGTCTCAACTCTCTCCTTGGTACTTGCCTCAAATACCTCATCTACTGTCTCAGCAGAGCAGTCAAATTCTGCACAATCAGCTCCAAACTCTGAACCTGGCAGCATGGCTGATCATGTAATTATTCAAATAACACCTCTCAGTAAATCGGTGGTGGATGTCATTTTGGAAGCCAGAAGGCCTAGTACTAGAAAATCTTATGCTGATAAATGGAAGAGATTCTGTGCTTGGAACCAAGCACAAGGGATGGACACAGCAAAGCCAAATATTCCTCAGATTTTATAATACTTGACTGAGATGCTTGACAAGGGCCTATCTTTTTCATCAATAAAAATCCATGCCTCTGCCATCTCGGCTCATTACAACACAGAGCCCTCCCATCTTTTCTCATCCTCTGCTAAAACAGTATCTTAGAGGGGGTCAAAAATTTAAGGCCTCCCAGAAGATCACAAACTCCTGCATGGGACCTCAATTTTGTGTTGGAAAAGCTCACCCTGCCTCCATTTGAACTAGCAGCTACTGCGGATATAAAGTTTTTATCTTGGAAAACCGCTTTCCTTCTGGCAATCACTTCAGCAAGAAGGGTTTCAGAACTACAGGCCCTCATGGCTGTGGAGCCTTTTATTACATTTTACCCGGACAGGGCGTCCCTCAGGACTAATGCTTCCTTTATGCATAAGGTGGTATCCAGTGTGGCTCTTAACCAAACTATTCACTTGCCAACTTTTTACCCAAATCCGCAGAACAAGGGGGAGCGGATTCTGCATTCCTTGGACATACACAGACAACAAAGATTCTACTTAAACAGGACCAAATCTCTAAAAGTCTGAGCAGCTACTGGTGGCATTTGCTGCAGGATTAGAGGGAAGGCTATTTCAAAGCAGACTATTTCAAAGTGGATAAGCCACTGCATTCTTTTCTGCTACTTGCATCATGGTAAACCGGTGCCCAAGGGAATCAGGTCACATTTCACCAGGGCTGCATCTACCTCAGCAGCTTTTCTCAGAGGGGTGCCAACCAAAGACATTCTAGAAGCTGCTACTTGGAGCTCTGTTCATACTTTTACAAAACATTATCATTTGCCTCTCTTCACTAAGTCCAGGGCAGGCTTTGCCACTGCAGTTCTGCAGGGCCTTGTAGCCGCTTCGAATGCTATTTAGTTCCAGCCTCCCAGCCATAGCTTTGGGATTCTACCCAAATGTAATGACTGCAACAGTGAAACACGAAGAACATAGTACAGTTGCATACACTTACCATAAATGTAGATGTTAGAGTGTATTCACTGTTGCAGTCCGGGTTACCCACCCGCCATCCCCCTTTTTTCTGGAACTTCTCTATCCTTCACTATATTCTACAGCCTTTATGGTGTATTTGCTTTTAGATGAAGGTAAAGTTTATGTTGTTACAATAGCATTTATATATATATATATATATATATATATATATAATATATATATATATATTTTTTTTGTTTGCTCCCCATTTGGGGGGCACCTGACATCTGGGGCAAGAAAAACTGAAGAAAATGGCGTTGGCTGCATGTTTTATACCCCTGACAACCTGACATCATGGAAGAAGAGACAGCAACTGACGCAGGACCCAAGACTTTGATATTCAGGCCGACTGAGGGCAACCTGCCAGCAGATTACCCAAATGTAATGACTGCAACAGTGAATACACTCTAACATCTACATTTATGGTAAGTGTACACAACTGTACTTTCCCCATCCAGTTGTCCAAGTTACACTTGAATTGGGTTAGGGAGGAACTCTGCTTCACATGGATAGGGAGCCTGTTCCTGAGAAGGAGTAGTCTCTGGGATGCATGCCTGTCTGTCCAGCAGGTCCTATTTATATCACAAGAAAGGTTTGTCTTTAGAAATGGTAATTCCAGTGTTATTTGCTTTGCAGATATGCAGGAGGTCCATCAGGTGGAGTTTGATAATATCTTGTATGCCAGGCATAGATCTCCCCTCAACAGCCATTAGGAGACAGAATACAGGGATGGGGCTTTATTGGTAAGTACTAGGCAAGCTGCCCTTGTGGGCCATTTTAAGCCTAGCCAAGTTATTTTCCAAAATATGTATTTTGTGTATGTGAGGTAAACACCTTAATGATTATACCATCCCCAACAGGCAGTCTGTATAGGACATGTTGGTTACACCTTGTATTCTTTTAGTGAGGAACCTATGTGGACATTCCAGTTGGTGGAGCACCTGGTTAGGTACATGCCAAAGGGCATTGTTCTCAGTGGTAGGTCTGATGAATGCTGAATACAGTGGAATAATGACCTCCTTGGACCTAGATGTCATACCTTTGTTTATAAGTTGCACAATAGAATGATTTCCTCACAGTTGTATACATGTAATGGTATTACTGTCTGTGTGTCCCCAAGAGCCTGACTACTGGATTAGCTTTTAGGGGTGTGTTATCAATGTGATGGTAACCAGGGATGGATGACTTTCTGAAGCATGCTATTATGTATCTCTTGACATTTAGTTTTAGTCCATGGCTCTGACACAAGTTCTGTGTCAGCCTTTCCTGGAGAACCTTAGTCTTGGTGGGAGATTCTATGACTACTCCTAACTTGCAATAGTCTGCAAATTTGGTTGGCCAGAGGCCCTAGACGTTGACTTGACTTCTGAGAAGTAGATCGTGTCTGATCAAAGGACTCAAGACAGCTTCTCCTGCAGTTTCTATAATATAAGATGTACTCACGCAGTGCATGCTGAACTGCCCAGTGTTCATTGCCTTCCCTTTTACTGTATTGTACTTGTTAAAATAGAACCTGATGCTTGAATTTCCCATATTGCTAAAAGTAACTGCTTCTGCCCCAGAAGTTGATTCCTAGATTTCAGGTGATGGACTCGAGACTGGACTTGTTCTTTTTTCTTGATTTGCATACTCTCTAGGTTTCTGCTGCTCCATCATTAGATGATTTTCCAGCTGTGGTTCAGTAAACAGCATTTGAGCCAATATCCATTTCTGTAGCAACTGTTGTGTATTGAACGCTGACAGTATTGGGACATTAAGGAATTGGATATCATCCCCTCATTCCCCAGGGCATCTGAGGTGTTTCCTATGGCTCGTTTAGCCTTCAGAAGTTTGCTGTAGAGTACATTGTTTTGCTCTAAGTGGCTTTACAGATTACTTTAACCCTATACAGACTTTTTATATTGGTGACTTTGCATAATAAAAAGGACAAATTTTCAACTCTCCTTCCATTCTACTTTGTGGTCGGAGGAGGATGAAGAGTCTCTGGCCTTTGCATACCACATAACCATTATCTATTGGGCTGGATACTTTCTTGATGAAGAGCGGACTGGAGTTCTGCTGTGGCGACCCCTAACCAGGAAAAGCCGAAAGACAACTGTCTTGATGAAGACTTCTGCTGGATTCTGCAAGCGATGTCTTTGGTGAGACGACACCTTCTGAGCTTGGGAATGTTACACCTCTAGCAGCCTACAAATATTCTTACATTCCAAAACAAATGTAAATGTGTAAGTAAATGCAACTGAACAGATAGCATTGCTTTTTGTATCAATAAAATATCTTCTTTACAGTGATAGCATTGAATTTATAGTCTTTACATCTGTATTGTAATCAATATTCATAACCTCAAAACGTTATAATGTTCTCAAGTTTCACAAACAACTTGTCATACTGGAAATTTTACAGCTTATGCAAGTAGTATCAGAGGACTTTTCTTCAGCCAGACCTGAGCTTTCACATGACAATAAATTGTGGGTGCTTGTTTGAGGATATGTAGAAAAACTGCACTTATATGTATAATTAACAATGAATATCATGCTGACTATGAAGACGTACAATTTATCAATTTATATAATCAATGCACTCTCTCAATAATTACAACTTACAGTGCAAATGCCAGTTTTTTAACATCACCAAAGGTTTCAGCTGATGCTGTACAGTAGTTTGTAGGTCATTCAGCTTTGGAACTATTAATGTATGGAACTATTGGCTATATTCATAACTACTAACACACAAGTATCAATATCTGCAGTATAGTGCATTGTACATGGACAGTGATAATGTATTTTTCTGTCTGTCATCATAGCATTTCACACCATGCTGCATAGGAGCAGGTAGATGTTCATATTGATCACTGGTGCAGTAGCCATAGCTATATGGGTTATATACTGCCTAGGATATAAAAGGTTGCCAACTTTCAAAGCTTCAGGGCACCTTCTATATTCCCAAACCATTAAGCCAGCTCAAGCTGAGCTGACTAAAGGTCATGTTTGGGTGCCTCACCCTTCAGAGCTTTCTTGTTGCAGGGAAGAGCATTCTTCTGCGTAACCAATCAACCATTTGCATACCTTGTTCCATCACTGGTCAGATAAGTTCCCTTTGGGGAAGAACCTTCCACTTTACTTTTTTCTCTTAGAAAACTTGTTTGTTCTGAAAAAGACTAGCTGGGAAAAGTGTTTTGGTTAACTGTCTTATGACTTTTATGTACTTTTATATGGGAGTGCACTTACTTTTTTAATAAACATTGTTAAAAGTTGTTTAAACTACTATTTCTGTAGAGTAACTGTTGCTATTTTACTTTTTGGTGCAGGGGAAAGGGGTTTAAAAATAATTTTTACTGTATTTTTTTCTCAGAAAAAGTTACTTTTTAGATGCTTTCCTGTTTTACTGACTATTGCTGTTAAGCTTCCATGGGAATCCAGCACCATTTTCAGTTTGCCCATGGAACAACATACTGTTTTTTCAGCTGGACCTTCTTCCAGTTACAAAAATAAAAAGGTAATTTAGCAGTCTTTGCCAGCACAGGCTGGTCATTTTCTTAATCTGCAGGTGGGTGACTCTGCTGTGGCCAAAACTGGTTCTTTAGACCACTCATTTCCTCGGTTCCCTCTGATGCAATCCCTACAGCCACCATGGACTGGGACCCTTGCTTAGCCAGAATATTGTGCTGTCCCTGGGGAAGTGGTTTCTAGCAGTACTGGGTCTTTTTCTTCACAAGCACCTGTCAAAAAGAGAAAGAAAACAAAACATTTGTCATCTCCTATATCACTGGGTAGGTGCAATTTATCAGGTTTGGCCCAGGATTTTGTGCATACTCTTGACACTTCTTATGAAGTTGTTTCTGGCAGGAGAAAAAGGGATTCCTTTTTTCTTGAAGCGATTCAAGAGCTTGAACCTGTAGAGAATGTGAAGAGACAGGTGCAGTTTTTTTTTCTTCTCAGGCTTCTTATTCAGATTTTCAGGAGTGTGTGGTATCTGATTCTCCTTGTAAAGGGTTCTCTCTCTCTCTCTCTCTCTCAGACTATTTCCAGGATGAATCAAATGTTTTGGTGAGAAAACAGTGAGGTTTCACAATCCCTCAAAGTATTTTGATTAGTTACAAATGGAATTTGTCTGCTTTGGAGGATGTATTTGTCACAGGCTGCAGTCGTCCTGGAAGTCAGCCCGCTGTCCCTAAAAAAGCAGATAGATAAATAAAGTTCCTCTGTCTTTTAGATTTTATATACCCAGTTTCAGACCTGACCTAGCAGGTATTGCTTTGGTGAATCCAGCAGCTGCTAAACACTTTTTTTTTTTTTTTTTTTGCTAAACACTTTAATTCTATTCCTTCTCCTTCTGACAAGAACAGGAAAGCTTTTGAGAAGTTATGCTTCTGCAACTTTAATTTGTAGAATTCTAAATTGCCAGGCTCGTACGTTGAAATTTATCCTGGCTGTTTGTGAAAGTAACAGGAAGGATTTGGCATCTGCTTTGTGTAATTTGGCTTCTTCTGTTTCACAAGTCATTACTCATTCCTTCAGATATGATTGACATTGTGGATTCTATGTCTGGGGCTGCTGCTTCTGGAATTGCTTTGCAAAGATGTGCATGGCAGCATTATCAGAACCTTCCAGAGGATGTCAAAAATGAAATTTTGAATTCTCCCTTGGGAAAAGATTTAGTTTTTGGAACTTCTACTGCAGAAGCCATCAAAAAATGTGACGAGAGGAGTAAGCTGATTCAGGGCATCTCTCAGATTTTTTATCCCCTCTTCTCTAAGTTTTCCTAGGGATGCTCTGCTCCTTCTTCTGTCTTTAGTAAAAAAGCAAAATAAACAGCCCCAGCAAAAATGCTGGTAAGCACATGTTTTAAGGAGCAGTGGAAGGAGGTTCCAAAAAGGAAGCGGGAACACTTCCCCCAAAAACAAAGGGCAGTCAAATAAGTTGGAGAAACTATATAAGGGACCATGCCGGCCTTACCCTGGTAGTCACTTTAAGCCTCCCAAAAAGTCTGACTGTCTATCTCTGTCTGCCAGACCAAACTCTTCTCTTTCCTCCTCTGTTACAGTGCATGGTGTCTCAGGAGGGAATAGAAGATGTTCTTCATCCTCCTCTAGAAGAAGGATTTTATTCAAGAATTTTTATGGTGTAAAGAAAGAAGATTCTTTGAGACCAGCTTTGGATCTTTTTTTTTCCTGATAGTGCCCACGTTCAAAATGCTTTCTCTTCACAACTTGTTACCCCTTTCTCCTCTTGAGTTTCTTGGTGATCTTAGATTTAAAAGATCCATATAATCACATTCCTATTCATCCAGATATGGTTTGGATTACATTTGCAGGTCTGCCTTGCTCTTTGTGAAAACCCCTAGAGCAGTAGACCGTCCAAAATGTCTAGCCAGAATAATAACTCACTGCAGAGTCAAGGTATCCACATTTTTCCATACTAAGATGACTTGTTTATGTAATCTGACACAGCAAACTTCACATGGAGAGCAGTATCAATAAGCATAGAAGTGCAGGAACATTGGAACAAAAAAAAAAAAAAAAAAAAAAAAAAAAAAACCAAAGCACATAAACATAAGAGATGTTAGCCTTTACAAATGCTCTCAATTCTCTGAATCATCTGTGCTCCTCTTGGCCTCTCTAAGTGTTTACTGACAACACCATAGTGATATGATACATAAACAAGGGGGAACCAGATTTTGCCCCCGTACAGACCAGCCATGTCAGCAGGGGTTATAGCTTTATAGCAATCTCACTCTACAGGCTTCTTATTTTATCAAAGCAAAACTGTGTGCTGAGTAGGGCAAGGGTAGACCCTCACAAATGGAAACTCAAATCAGGGGTTTTCCAAGAAAACACCTCAAATAGACCTTTGTTTCGATAGAAGGCAAAGTTAGTTGGAAAAATTCTGTTTCAGGGCTCCATACAAGAAGGCCTGGTACATTGATACCTTTTCTTTCCCTTGGACGGGATTGTTCTTGTATGTCTTTCCACTAATTTCCTGTGTACTTCTAAAGATTCAGAAGGACTACACAAAGATCTTTGTGGTGGCTACATTCTGGCTCAAGCAACAGTGGTTATGCCTTCTTTTGGAACTGGCCAGAGGCAATTACCACAAGTTTCATCAGAGAAATAGATTTACTCATGCAACATCAGGGGGGTGTTTGATAACATCTCAACTCCAAACAACTGCAATTTGATTGCCAGGATGATAAGGTCTCAATACTTTTAGGCATCTGGTATCTAGGCATGTGAAGCAGGTTTTAATGGAGACTGCTACTAAAAAAATTAATGTTAGCAAATGGAAACAGTTTTGTAGTTGGTGCCAGCATAAAAATCAGCTCCCATTCAGGGCTTTAGTTTCTCGTTTTACATTTTGTTTGAGTTACTGTCCTATGGCCTGTATTACTCCTCTATCAATGTTTGTTAGCCATTTCAGCATGTCTTCCCATGGACCTCCCCCTTTCAGTGCAGTCTCAAAATGTTTTGAAAGGGGGTCTGAATAAGACACCTTCCAGAAAGCCAGTGGGCTCCTCCTTGGGGTCTTACTTTTGTGTTGGAGAAGCCAGCACTTGCTCCATTTGACATAGCTCATCAGGCTGACTTGAGGTTCTTAATTTGGAAAACAGTTTTACTTATTTTCTGACCCCTGCAAGAAGCGTATCTGAGTTGCAAGCTATCATGATGGGTCAGCCTTATGTCACTGTCCTCAAAGATTGGGTTTCTCTGAAAACCATACCTCCTTTTATGCCTAAAGTGGTATCCACGTTTACATTAAGCCAATGTATCCAGCTCTCTGCCTTTATTTTTTTCTAGAAACTAAAAATAATGGAGAAATTATACTTTGTAAGTTGGATAGCCACAGAGACTTGAGTATTATTTTGACAGAACAAAATCTTTCAGAGCTTTTGATTCTTGTAAAGGTAAGAAGGGTCAGCCTGTATCAAAGCAGACTGTTTCCAAGTGGTTTTCTCAGGCTACTGCCTTTTATTTCCACTACAGCCAAACTATTCCAGGCAGGTTCTAGGCTCATACTCGGGCCTTGGATTCATTGATGCCTGTTGGGAAAGGGTTAGATTCTTGAAGTATTCTGGAAGCAGCATCTTGGACCTCTGCACATACATTTACAAAGTGCAATAAACTAGATTCCTATTCCACGGCTAGGACAGGCTTTGCTAGGACCATTCCCCAGGGCTTCCTGGATCCTTCTCATTCATCCTCCCCATGCTTTCAAACTATGGCAGTGACCATGATGATGAACATAGTACAGTTGTATAAGTAAGCTTACCATAACAGCAAATGATCACTGCTGCATTAACCATTACCTCTCTCCTCCCCCCTTAGTTTTTCCTCTAATTTTTTTCGACAGTGTGTGGGCATGAATTTTGTTTCTTTTTGCTAGCATTCTCTTCTCAGTGCTTTTCAGTGCTCAGCTCAAGCCGGCTAACAATTTAGGAAAATGGAAGCTTTGACAGCTGGCCAGTGGTTCTATACAGGATATAATACATATAGCTTAGATTACAGCAGCAATCATTCAAACATCTGGGTAAGTTTACTTGCACAGCTGTTCTCTCTTTTATGAACATTTGAATAACATGTGACACACATTGAGTAATATTGCTGCTGCAAGACAGCCTAATTAACTATCTTTTCATTTTTTACTTGCATCTTGACCTTTAAATGGGCTAAGGACCAGTTTTTGCCCAAGAAACCTTTGAAGTTGCTGAAGCTTGATGATTCTAAACCAGTGGCCATGCTACCAATATCGTCTCAGGATGTATATGCTGACCTCTTCTAAGAGTATGGATTTACAACCACTTGCTTCTTAAAGCCAGACATATTTTATAGGGCAAAGAAGCAGTTCAGATTTCTTTTTAAACATTCTGTGGATGACCTTGGTGTAATTGACGTAGCTACTTGGGTATTTTTTTAATGTTCAAGAACAGTAATTGTCATTTATGAAACCAAAAAAACAAGTGAAAATAGGGGATGAGACTTTTGCAGAATTTTGGAGTCTTCCACCTACTCCAAGGTTCAGTTATATCAGAATATATAAAGCTAGCATTTTTACAGTCTAAAACTCATAATTGTGAGTCCCAGAATAGTGACACTGAATGTTGGAAAATGGGGACTCGCATGTGCTGAGTCTGAGATCTCCAAGTCTTAAAAGTATTTGCTTTTCTCAGGCATGTAGCAGTCTGAGTTATTACATGTAAGTAGCTGGAGTATTAAGGAGTATAGTCCCCTACATTGGCAGATGCAGTGGACTTATCACCCTGCATAAGTTAAGTTTAAAGGAAGACTTCCAAAATGGCTGCACTTTTATCAGTGTCTTGATTTCAGATCTCCCAGTGTGAAACAGAAATTGAGAAACAACAAGATAGTAATAATGTCATCTTGGGTAAAACAGAGGTACTGGCTAGTAAGTACACTGCCTGAATGCCAGCAAAAAAAAATTTGGAGAACCTGAAAGAAAATCAACCAGAAAAAAATGAAGATAAAACACTTGGAAGAATTATGAAGCTGTTCAACAAAAAAAAGTTCAAGCTTCACCTTGTTTTTGGTATAAGAGAAGGATATACTCGAGTTGATTAAAATAAATGAAACACTGAAGAAATAAAAGTCTGGAAACAGTAGAAGAAGAAGATTTAATCAACTGTTCATATGAACTGATAAAAGTTGAAAAAGTCAGAGGTTGAAATGAAAATGCAGAGAGTCTTCCCAAGAAGAGCCATTTCAAAAAATGGTAGAACTAGAAGAGAGCACTCCAGAGAAAGCTTATGATTTTCTGCTGTATCAAAGAAACTGGAAGGAGCAGACTGTTTTTGTTTTATGAAAGCACAAATAGGCAACTGGACTGATATTCCGCAGCAGGATTTATTCATTAAAAGGGTACATTGAGTGTATTCTCCAAACCTGGTCATGAGAAAACAGCCAAGACCTATATTAGTAAAGATGCAATCATAGCAGCATAGAGTTGATCCTGAACAAAACTGTGGAAGAAGAGAAAGTATTACAAATCTGAAACAGAAGTTCATAGGTTGGTACTAGGCTATCTGCCCTAGGGCCTATAGAAGCCTAGCCATAACAATTCCCTGGCTGTTTGTGGAGAATGATTACTCACTGTACACCAGACAGAAAAGAAAATTTATCCCAACACTCCGAGAATCTCAAGAGGCAGATGTGAGATTTAAGCTGCTCTTAGTTGTCTTCAGAATATTTTTTTCTTGGGGCATCAAAAAACATTTTTGATGCAGAACATGCTAAGGAAGAAATAAAGTTTATTCATTAAAAAGTGAGACCGCAAATAGAAAGAGACTCTGCTTCTCATTCTTCTGACATAAAGGTCATAAAGAGAGAGTTTGCCAGTTAAACCTTTTCCACTGTTTTAAAGAAAAACAGGAATTGACTAGAAAAATTAGGAGTACCTTGGATTTGTACCAGAGTCTGATGTTGGGTGATGGTGATGAACAGAAGAAGACCAGCAACACTGAAATTGGTGAATAAATGGGAGAATGTAAAGCATAAGTAATATATGTGAAACGTGGCTTTGTAAGAAAAAGTGACTGAGAAAGACTGGACTTTTATTGACTTTGTTAAACTTGTGGGTGTAAAGCATATACTCACTCTGTCATCAATGTTTAGAAGGACACTAAAAGAAAAAGAGTAACTGTAAGTAAAACCATTTTGTTCCTGTTAGTGTTTGTATAAAATTTTATGATATAAGCTACATGTTGTATAGTAAGTCAGTCTTGTTAGTGGGTGGTCAGGGGTATTTTAAATGCAAGAGTAGTCTTCAGTGACTCTTGTATGTGTTAAATATACTAAAGGAAATAAGTACTTTTTTAGTTGTAAGAAGTATAGGCTTTACAGTATAACAAGAGAAGAAAGTCTGGACAAAGCTGGTATAAGGTAATATACTATGATCTTGGACTGCTGAGGTGGCGGTGGGATGCAAAAGTTCATTGATAATATATGCCAAATTAAAAAAAAAACTTTTTACAAGGGTGGATGTCTAGATTAATGTCATTGGCTTAAGCTATAAACAGTTGTTTTTGTGTATGTAAACAAGTAAGCGTGTAAAATAAGACAAGATTATGCAAGCCATAAAAATGCCAAGTTTCTTCTATATGTGAGTAAATATGTGTGTTTTTTCCAGTAGCAAATGTTCTCATTGAAGTCAAGAAGGCTGCAACTAAAGGCACTTTGTACATGCCGTTCTGAGTGATATTGCCAAAGATTCCTTCATGTGTTTCCAGAGTTGTTAGCAGATTTATCTCTTTGCTGACTGCTTTTACACAGAGACAAGCTGTGTACAGGTGTAAGCAATTAGTCTGAGTGATGAACATTTTTAGATGAGAGAAAAGAAAAATGTAATGGTATATTGTCAAGCAGTTTGGTGGAAAATAAAGTTTGAAGTGATAGGAAGTGAATAAGGGATTGCAGCCCTCCTAGCAGCTTTGATATCTTAATCCATTTAAAAGAACAGTGTACAATTCAGTTTTATTTAAAGATGGCCAGTGCACTTTATCCTGGGACTAAATGTTAATGTTTTGTGAAAGTGTACAAGCTGTTTTTTTTTTCACATCTGGAAGGGAAATTGACATGAGAAAAGAACAGATGGCAAGCCTTGTAAGTGAGAATGTTGTTATTTGTCTTTCGGCTTTTTCCCGGTAAGGGGTCGCCAAAGCAGAACTCTGGTCCACTAATGATTGGCAGTAGATTTTTTTACAAAATGCAGAGGTGCCAGCTCGACACACAAACTTCAACGAAGGCACGCCCATTTACGCATGCATGTCTTTCGTACGCTACCCAACTGCGGGGAGGACATGCAGACTCCACACAGAAGGCATTTCCAAGCTAATCCCAGAATCGAATGGGAGAACCTCTTGCTGTGAGGTAACAACGCGGCATACAAGCCTTGTAAGTGAGAATACTAGCTGTAATGTTCACATCGGCATGGATAATTTTAATTTTAGGTTAGGTAATGCCTGTGGGTGCAGCTGTTGGTTTGGTGCAGTTTGGTAGTTGTTCCTATCTGGATGGTTAAACTTCATTTTTTGAAGATGTACATAGTTTTGTGTGAGTGTCCTAAGTTAATAGGGGTGGGAGTGTTTAGAAAATGTCTTCAGGTTTTGTTTGAGATTTCATTAAAACCAGAAGTCTTGAAAAATGTGACATAGGTCCAAATGCAGATAAAAAAAATTTGAAATGTTAGACTGCCAAACATTAGTGTGTGCATGTGAGAAAAAAGCTGGAAGTACACATTCAAAAACTGTCATGTATAATACGTGGGAACAATAGCATTTTATCATAATGGATGTGCTATTCATATTAACTTGGAATGTAAATGGCCTTATAGACATAGACAAAAATTTAAGAATTTTGAACTATATTAGGAAATGCAGAGTGTAAACAGTAATGTTGCTGAAGACAAGTGTGGAAAGAACTGAGCATAATGAATTTAACAAAGAAAGATTTCAGGATGGGTACTCAGCAGAATGTCAAGGACAAAGAAAAGGGGAATTGATGCTGGTTGGAAGAGGGGCTTCAATACTAATAGAAGTGGGGGAAAGACAATAATGGTAGATTTGTCATAATAAGGGGCTGTTGGAAAGGGAGGAGGATTATGTTGGTATGTATGTATATTCCACCACAAACTGCTGTTAAGGAATTTAACAACGTTTTGGGAGAAATCATCAACTTTCAAAAGGGAAAATTACTTATAGGTAGAGACTGGAACTTGATTTGCAATAGTGAGGATGTATCAGTGACCAAGAATGGAAAATATATCAAAAGATGATAGATTTCTGAAGAACCCAATGAAAATATTTGGTCTAGATGTAACTTCATTAGTAGGAACTATGAGAACATTTACTTATTCCCCAAGAACAATAACAGGTCTGGATAAAAATTATATTTCACAAGAACATTTGCATTTAATTGAAAGCTTTGATTTACATCCAGCAACTGTATCAGATCATGTACTGATAAAAAAAATGCAGGGTAATGAAGTAATGAAGTAAAATCAGAGACTGGCACTTTCCTACCTACTTGTTAAAAAGAAAAAAATTCAAGGAGTGGGTCGTAGAAAGTATTCAAGAATTATTGGGGAAGTTAAGTGTCTTCAGAAGTGATAGGTAATGAGTGGGACAAAATGAAAATTGAATTTAAAATTAGGGTAGAAATATAAGAGAGAGGTGGTTAAGAAGTAATAGGAATTATTTAGAGAGGTTGATGAAAGTTAAAGTTTTTCAGAATAAGTGGGATCTCACAGACCGAGAAGAGGTGCAACTGCAGAGTGCTAAAGTGAGAATAAGGGAGTATTTGAATTATATGCATTAATTTTGAAAAATTGCTGTTAAGCAGCTATTTTTGATAACTCTGGAGCACAAAAAACGTTTAGCTCCACTTAGGCAACATAAAGTAGAAGGGGTTGTCTCCAAACATAGGGAGTCTATAACAGAAAAAGAATAGAGATATTTCAGAAATTTTATGAAAATGTGTATGAGAGAAATGTGGAAATCAAAAAGAGCGCAAATGGAAATATTTATGGAAGACTTAATTATACCAAGGTTGGATGAAGATGAGGTGCAACCAAAACTGTTAAGGTAGGAGGAAATGAGATAAAAATGTTGTATAATTCCTTAGAAAAGTCTCCAGGAACCAATGATTTGGATAGAAGAAAGTGATGATAATGTGGGAGAATTTAACAGTATTTTAAAAGGAGGGGAAGCACTGATATCTTGGAAAGAAAGCTGTGGTTGGCTGTATTACATCAAGATGGTAAAGACCTATTTCAGTTTTATACATTAGTGTGTATGTCTATATTATCTAAAAGAATTGCAAAGGTATTGCCAGAATTGATGGGTATCCGTGTAATTTTGTGAATGGAAGGCAAACATTTGACAACATTAGTAGAAGAATGATAATCCAGTGGGAAGTATAATGTAAGAAAATACCATTGGTAGTGGGTCTTGATGCAGAGAAAGCATTCAACAGAGTAAGGGATTTTTGAGTAGGGCAATGGAAGCATTTGCATTTCCCGATACAACAATAAGGTTAATTAGGGGGATATATGAGGGATTGGAGACAGAAATCAAAGTAGGAAGGTTCCTCGCTGAAAAGTTATGTCTGAAAAGAGGAACCAGGCAGGGGATATCCTTCCCCCACCCCCTTTGTGTTATATTTAGAGCCACTGTCAAAATAAGGGACTCGGAAATTCAAGGATATAATTGGTATGGTATGGTAATCAAGAAAATTGTTTGGGTTGGGAGGGTGGCCTAATGGTGAAGGTGTTTGCCTTGCAAACTTAAGGTGCAGGGTTTGAGTCTCACAAGGGACAATTAGCTAGGCTTAAAATAGCTTGCAAGGGCAGTTAGCTTAGTACTAATCTATGAATCTATTTGCAGACTGTGTTATTTTGTATTTAATAAAACTAGAAAAGGATGTCTCAAAGTTGTGGAACATTCTGAGACAGTTTCAATTTTTGGAAAGAATAAGCAATTAATGAAAGTAAAACAAAGGCTCTAGCTGTAAACAATATACCTACACGAGTTTTCATCAATAACCATATTTATGGGGACACGATAAAATTTTGATTACTTTCATATGAATGAATTTAGGAGTATGAATTAAAAAGGATTCTGTTATGGAAGCTAAGGGTATGTAGGAAGAGACTCAAAAGATAATACATAACTTAAGAAGCTGAAAGCTCTTGCCTCTGGATAGCAAAATACAAGCAGTAAAAATGCTTTTAGTCCCTTTAGTTTTATACATAGTTCAGGCATATTTTTATCAACAAGAGGAGAAGTTATGGATTGCAGTTAAAGAGTTGAAGGATTTTATATGGGAGGGGAAGAGGGCAAGGAGTCAAGTGGGGATAATATGACCCTTCTAATAGAACAAGAAAGTTTAGGATTACCTGTTATAAACGGATATTTTAGAGCTACGCAGTTAAGGCTGTTATACATAGCACAAACAGAAAACTACGAATCAAGTGGAAAGGGATATTGATGAAACAAGAGGGGAATTCTAGAAATAATGGAATATGGGTTTTGGGAGCAGATCCTTAAGTAACAGAAAGTATACTAAGAATTAAGCCAACATGGGAATGGAGAAAGGAAATTCTGCTGATAAGGATGGACTGCAGTAGTACAGAGAATAGGCAAGATGGAGCTGGAATTTACTGGAGGACATGTCAAAGGAACTAAGGTAATGGGAGCAAAGAGAGGAACAGGTAATAGAATGGGAAGAGGTCAAGAAGGCAGTTGGATTGCGACTAGAGTTTGCCTTTCGTATAATGGACTGATACCAGAGTATATACACAAAGAAATGCATAGCAGAATCCTAAATGAAAGACCTGTACAATTGAACCTAGAACAGAAGTTGATGTTAAGATAAATAATTAGTAGGGCATATAAAATATTGCATAATAACTGTAGTAATTTGTCACAGAAAAGATAGGGAATAGATTAGGTAAGGAGTTCACAAAGAAACAATGGGAGGACATATGTATGGCTCCCAAATATGCAACAAAATCTAGAAGATTTATGGGTTTTGCCTGAAGAGTTTGCATAGGTACCTTCCAAACCAGACTCCATTGCATTTTTTTCTTAGGTAGATGGCAAATGGTAGTGTAATGGGGAAGAAAGAGGTACCGAGTAGCATGTGTTCTCGGAGTGTGATGAATTTGCCGATTTTCAAAATTCCCTGCAGAGTACTGTTAGAAATACGAGTGTAACTAAGGAAATATTTTTTTGAGCCAGGATACAGGATCTAAATTGCCTAGACATAATAAGGCCTTGTTAAGTTTAATTTTGATGGCTGCCAAAAAAAGCACTTACTAGAAAATGAAAATCAAAGTCTAAACAAATTATACTTGAAGTAATAAATATTGTAACAGAAAAAAAACAGGAAGTAGGATATTTGGAAACAGGAGTAAATTACGTAGAAAAAAATGGAAATCGTGGGAACAGTTAAATGCAGAAAAATGTTTTTAAGGAGGAATGAGGTTTAAGAGAAGGCAGGAATTGAACATTTCGTATAATGTTGCATTGATTATATAGTATGTATGTTTGTAAGTCTGACCTTGTTAATATGGTTTAATTACCTTTATGTAAATGCAAGTTTGCCTATGTCACAAGGGGTATTTCAATAAAGGTGTTTACCAGAAAAACCATAATATTTTATTTAATGCATGTTTTCTTATGGCTTAAGTGATAATTTAAAGACTACCCCCCCCCCCCCCCCAATTCAAAAGCTTGAAAAAGAACGGATTTTTAGTCTTCCCTGTTTTGGTTACATTGCATTTAATGTTTGAAATGCTGGGACTTGTTATCGGATCTTGCAATTCTGCTTGGGAGCCCAGCTGCTCAGATGAGTGTAGTCAACATGCATACTCTCAGAAATTCCCCAAAATGTGTAGTCAAAACGCATGCTCTTAAAACTTCCTCAGAATGTGTAGTCAACACAAGTGCTCTCAGTACTTCCCCAGAATGTGTAGTCAACGCACGTGCTCTTAGCACTTCCCCAGAATGTGTAGTCAACGCACGTGCTCTTAGTACTTCCCCAGAACATGTAGTCAAAGCACGTGCTCTTAGTACTTCCCCAGAATGTGTAGTCAACACACATGCTCTTGGCACTTCTGCAGAATGTGCTTTTAGAGGATTCCAAATATAAAAGCCCTTCAGATATCAGAAGGCCATCATGTAGTTTTATTGTGCTAGGTGGTAATGGTTTCATTTACTCAGAGAGATGGAAAATTGCTAAATAATTGCCATTTTGTGGAGAGGAGACCAAGTAATCACGTTATTGGTTCTCAGTGGAAAATCTCACTTAGCCAGGTACTGAATTAACAGTAAGATATCTCTTTAGTACCCTGCACCAGTGGTAAGATTTTTGCTTTCCATCTGGAGACCATCTACCACACTTGTTGCTTGGACGCTCTAATACTGCTTGTTTGTTGGGTATCACTGCTTTCATGAATAAAAATCTGATCTTCAGCATGTTTCCAGTCATTAAAGTCGCATGTTATTTGCCAGTGTTTTCTTCCTGTGAGTTTGCCAATTTTTTTACTGATTTTGGGTTTGTGTATTTGTTAGAAGAATTATTGCGATAACAGGCATAGTCTTCATTTGTAAACAAGAGAATTCAAGTCTGCATCACAGTATTGACAAACTTGGTTTCCCTTTGAAATCCAGTAGTCTTGTATTTCTTTAGAGGCATCTCTGCTATAGGCCAGTATGACATGGAAGTTTATTTTATTTATTTATTTCATTTAACATTTGTTTACCTGGAAAGTACGACTTGGAAGTGCTCCAGACACGTCTTTGAAACTTAGAACTTTATTTAACATTTGTTGACCGGGAAAGTTCAACTAGGACAGAGCCTATTTTCAGCGGAGGCCCGGGGATAAATGCTCCACACTCATGTCTTTGAATTAGGGGAGGAAACCCAGTGCCCGGAGGAAACCCACATGAACACAGGGCGAACATGCATACTCCACACAGAAGGGACCTCAGCTGAGAACCGAACCGGAGAACCTCTTACTGTGAGGCCACAACATTAACAATTGCCCCACCCTTAAGTTGTGTCATTTCCATTTCTGCAGCAATTTCAACATTATCTCTCTGACTGCCTGGCTTTAACAATTGTCCTTTTCTGTTTTTGAGTACTCAGCTTGTGTGTTGTTATTTATGAAGACTGAATAAAAATAAGTGGTCTTTGTCAAGTCATAAAACACACAATGATGTATAATTTATATCTTGACCAGTGTATATCTACTAAAGTCAAAAAAGCTTATTTTGACTGTAGTCCATCTAATAATAAACTTTTGTATTTACTCCAGGGAGATCACTGTATCAATGTATACCTCACTGTCAATGAGCTGACTATTTACTGAATATAATGTGCATTTTGTATTTTGTATCCCTCAAATAAGGTACCTCAAATAATTTGAAAAGGTGCAATGATTCCAAACTTGAAAATTCGTAGAGGGTTAGAAAATATGGGAACTTCCAATCCAAGATGGTTGCACACTGATCAGCAGCTTTCCCAATGTGAAAACAGAAACTGAGAAAGAGGAATGCTGTTGATTTTTTAATTTTTTTGGGGGTGGGGTAAAATTCAGTTACTGACTAGCAAGTGCACTAATAGGATGCCAGCAAAGAAGAAATTTGGAAAAGATAAAAGAAAATCAACTAGAAAAAGTGAAAAGAAAACACTGGTAATGAAGGACTGTTCAGCAGTTCAAGCTTCTGCTTTGTTTCTGTGGATGGCTTCCAGTAATTCAAAAGAAAAATGAATATACTCGGGTGATTCTGAAGGCATACATCAAGTCAATTAACAAAAGGCTGGAAAAATATAAAATGTTTTAACTAGCTATTCATATTAACTGATAAAACTGCAAAATTAGAGGCTGAAATAAAAAAAAAACTGGCTGAGTATGAGGCTTCTCATGAAGAGTGATTTCAAAAAATGGAGTTTTAAGACAGTGCTCACTGAGGAAACTAAGTTTTCTGCTGTTCCAGAAAAATTGGAAGAAACATGCCATATTTATTTTATGAAAGCACAAATAAGCATCTGGATTGGTGGCCAGCAACAGGATTTGTTAATTCCAAGGTGACATCAAGGGTATGCTCCAAACCTGGCCATGAGAAAGCGATCAAGCTCTATTAGTAAAAATGTGATTATACCAGCAGAAAAAGTTGATTAACAAAATTGTGGTAGATTGGAAAAATAATGAAAATTGGAGATGAGTGTTTATAGAAAATGATTACTTCTCTTCTGTCTGTTTTCCAGTGAACAAATGTATCTCACCAGTTAGGATATCAAAATACAGGTGTGAGATTCAAGCTGCTGTATCTGGATATCTTCAGAGTATTTTTCCTGGAGGATCAGAGTCATTTTTGATGCAGAACAGGCTAAGGAGAAAATAAAAATGTTTATCCAACAAAAAGTGAGCCAACAAGCAGAAGGGGACTCTGCTTCTCATTCTTCTGAAAGTAAGGTTTATAGAGGGACTTTGCCAGTGAAACTCTTTCCAGTGTTCCAAAGAAAATGCTTGTGAGTTAGAAAAAAATCAAATAGTTGACTAGAAGAATCAGGAGTACCTTGGACTTGAACCAGAGTCTGGTGGGACTTGTGTTAAGTTACACTCCAGTCCACCCACAAGTTTAACATATACCTCACTTTGTCATTAATGTTTAGAAAGACACTAAAAATGGAAAATAACTGTAATTAAAACAATTTTTGTTCTTAGTACTTTTATAAAACATTTCATGATAGAAACTGCTTGTTGTATGTAGCAAAGCAGTTTTGTGTAGTGTATAATTGGGTATTTTAAATGTGGAGTGAATCTTTTCTATGACTGTTATATGTAAAAGAAAGGTTGGCCAAAAGCAAATTTTAAGATCATCTTTAAATGAGTGAAATGTGATTTTCTTTTCAACAAAAAAGTGCTGCATGTATCTTTATGATTGCAAACACCTTTTTGTCTAAAAAAGAAGAGAGTATTTCAAAGCTTTTAAAAGTATAAAATGCTAAATATTCTTTCAGAATGTGGAAGACTAAATGCAGTAAGCTGTGTTTATGGCATTAATATTCATCGGAGGGCAAGGATCAGTTGCATCATTCCTGGTTCCAGATCTAATACTGTTGGATTTACTTACCTAAGTTAATCCAGCAGTATTTATGCTGGAACTCAGAATGACATAACTGCTTACTGCCCTCCTGTGAATATTAATGCCATAAACAGAAGCAGTATTTTAAAAACTGATTTTAATGTGTGGGTGAAACTTTTTTGAAAAATGTTAAGATTTTAAAAACTGCAAAGATATTGCTTGTTTTTTTACCATTATCAAAAGTTCAAGAAGTCTCCAGCTGAAGACAGCTATGCATTCTGTTCTGTGCTGAGGGGAACTGCAAAATTTAAAGTTAGAATGACAAACAAGTCAGCAAAAAATAGTTTGAAATTTTGGGAAGCGAACAGGTTAATACTTAAATTGTACACTGCTCCCTTAAATGAATTAGTTTTTATTTAAAGATAGCCAGCGCATTTTTTTTAATGGTTAAATGTTAATGTTTTCTGAAAGCATGCAAGCAGTTTTTCAAATCTGGGAGGGTAATAGAGATAACAGGGCAGCAATCATTGTAAGTGGGAACATAGGCTGCAGCATGTGCTTTAGCATGGGTAACCTTAATTTTAGGTTGGATAATCCCTGTGGGTGCAATTATTGATTTGGGGTAGTTCCTATCTGGGGGATTAAACTTCAGTTTTTCAAGATGTGCATAGTTTTCTGTGTGTTAAGTTAATAGTGGATGAAAATGTTTTGAAAATGCATTTAGTTTTTTGTTTGAGGTTTTCATTAAAGCAACAAAATCTGAAAAAAATGTGACCTTGGTTCAAATGGAGATGTGGAACAACAACTGTAAAAAAAAGATTAGTCTGCCAAACATTAGGGAGTGTACGGGAATAATAGTTTTGCATCATAATGGGTACACTGTTCATACGCCTTTGAATATAAATGACCTTTCAGGTACAGACAAAAAGGAAAGAGTATTACATTGTATTAACAAATGCAGAGTGCAAATAGCAATGCAGCAGGAGACACAGTTGGGAAGAAATGAGCATGTGAATTTGACAAAGAAAAGATTTCAGGATGGATATTCAGCAGAATATCGGGGACAAAGTAAAAGAGGAGTAATTATACTAATTGCGAGAGGTGCTGCAGAGTAATAAAAGAGGGAAAGAGACAATAGTGTTAGATTTGTGGTACTAAGGGGCTGCTAGAAAGGGAAGAGGATTATACTGGTGTGTACTTATTCCACCAAAAACTGCTTAAGCGGAGCTTAAGAAAATTTTGAGAAAACTGCTTTCATCAGGGAATATTATTTATAGGTAGGGACTGGAACTTAATTTGCAATAGTGAGGATGTGTATATAATGAAAGGATAGATTTGAGAAGAAATTTATGAAAATATTTGGTATGGAAGATATGAATTCCGTAGTAGGAACTCTGGCGGAATTTATATATTATTTCTCAAGGTACAATAACTGGGTAAGACTGGATAGAAATTACATTTTACAGGAACATTTGCATTTAATTGAAAACTGATGCACATATAGTGACTCTTTCAGATCATGCACCAGTAAAATCTAAGATAAAAATGCAGGGTAATGAAGTAAAATGAGACACTATCACTTTCCTACCTACTTGCTAAAAAGAAAGGAATTTAAAGAATGGGTAGTAGAAATTAGTCTAACGTTACTAGAAAATATAGAAACAACTTCAAAAATTACAGCTAGTGGGTGAGCTGTAAGATAGAAACAACTTCAGATTTTACAGGTAGTGGGTGAACTTGAGTTTAAAAACTGGGTAGAATAAGAGAAATAGATATGTTTAAGAAGTAATAGGAATTACTTAGAGGGGCTAATAAAGGTTAAAGTAACTATTAAAGCAAACCAGCGTTTTTTGTTTTTGATAACTCCAGAGCACAAAAACTTTTTTTGCACAACAACTTAAGCAGCAGAAGGTAAAAAGGGTTGTTGTCAATCCTAGTGTGTCTATAAGAAGAAAAAATACTAGAGATCTGTATAGGTTAAAATTTAATGAAAATTTGTATAAAGCTCCAAAGAAAGAGCACAAATGGAAGTATTTGTGGAAGACGTAATTATGCCAAGAACAGATGGTATTCCTGTGGACGTTTGGAAATTAGGAGGGAAAAAAGCTGATAAACATCTGAAAGCTTTTTAACAGTATTTAAAAAGATGGGAGGCACCAACATTTTGGAAGAAAATTGTGCTGGCTGTATTACCAAAGGATGGTAAAGACTCATGAGACCCATTTCAGATATAAACCATGATTATAAAGTGTATGTACTATCTAAAAAGACTGGCAAAGATGTTAGCAAAATTGATAGGTATGGATCAGTGTTTTGTGGAAGGGAGACAAACATCTGACAACATTAATAGAACACTGGTGATCCAGAGGGAAGCAGAATGTAAGAAACTACCACTGTTGTTGGCTCTTGATGCACGGAAAGCATTAGAGTAAGATGGGATTTTATGAGTAGGGCAATGAAAGCATTTGCATTCCCTGATACAATAATAAGGTTAATTAGAAGGATATATGAAGGATCTGAGGCAAGAATTAAAGCGGGAGGGGTCCTCTCTGATGCATTATGTTTGAACAGAGGAATCAGGCAGGGCTGTCCTCTTTCTACTTTGCCATTTGCTTTATATTTAGAGCTTTTGGCAAAGAAAATAAGGGATGCAGAAATGCAAGGATTTAATTGGTATGGTAATCAAGAAAACTTGGCTTCATCCAACTCTGTTGGAGCTTTTCTCCCTGGGCCTCTGCTGAAAAAGGACATGTATCCAGTCGGACCATCCTGGTTAACAAATGTAAAATAAAAATAAATAAAATAAACATTTGCAGCTGAAATACAGAAAGGGCTTCAGTGTTAAGGAACATTTTGATATAGTTTCAATTCTAGTAAAAAAACGCAAAAATAAAATAAAACTTGTAAAACGAAAATATCAAAATAAAACGAGTATAAAAATAGAAAAACCTTTTATTAAATCCCTGTTTTTCAGCATCTGGTGAACATAGTGGACAACAACCAGATATATGTGCGAGAAGGTCTCCTAGCATTTGCCCATCGTACTCTGACAATATAGCTGAAATTTGTGATATAATAAAGAAAAATTGGTACATTTCGACATCAGATCAAGAAGTAAACAGTGCTATATGTTCAAGTCCCACTTTTGTTTTTAGAAACAGAAGTTTGATAAAGAGACTATTGTGCTATGGGAAGAAGGAGCAAAAGAAGGTGGGCAGGAACGGTACATTTCCTTGTATAAACTGCAATTTTTGCAGTTTGATTAAAATGAATAATACTTTTATACATCCTAGGACAGGTAGAAAATATGAGTTTAAGGTGAAAGCTACATGCAAATCTAAACATTTGATATATTTAGCGCAATGCTCTCTTATAAGTTTTATATAGGGAAAACAAATCGTACATTAATGCAAAGAATGAGGGAGCATGCCTAGAGGCCTGTTTGCGTCTAGCTTTTGATTATAAGTTACTTTCCTCTGGCCTTTCTTATTCATCCAACAAAGGTTCATCTGTTGGCCATTTCTTCTTTGCTCTTAGATCCCCCACTTCTAACCTTCTCAAATTAAACAAATTTTAAAAGGAGTGTTACATATGCATCGTCCTAGGAAGTGAGTGGGTGCTCCTTGAGATTTTAACATTATGCTTGAAAAGCTTACTCTTTCTCTATTTGAACCAGCTCATAAGATTGATTTGAGGTTCTTAACATGCAAGACTTTTACTCATTGATCTGGCTTCTGCTAGGAGAGTAACTGAGTTACACAGAATCATGGTGAGTCAACCCAACATAATTTTTTTACAAGCTCAGGGTTTCTTAGAGAACTAATCCTTTGATGCATAAAGAGTCTGAGTTTGCTGTAAGCAAGATTATTAATCCCTCTGTCAGTCTTCTTTCCGAAACCTAAGAACAAACTCGCAAAATAAGCACTCAACCTTCATTCTACAGCGCAGCACTTGCTCAAATTTCTCAGTAGCCACTAACAAAGTTTAGCACTGCACCCCTTATACTATCCAGTAGTACAAGGCTCCCTTTTCACCCATTCCTGACAATCAATAAATCAATTCTTTAAACCATCCAGGCATGTCCAAAGCGCAGTTTCAGGTATACTCTCCAGTCCAGCTGGTGAATCTGGGAATCTTGAGGCAATATTACAGTTGCCTTATGTACACAGACAACCCTCTCCTCCTTCCAACAAACACAAATATATGTGAGAGATGCAACTATACACCCAAGACTGGCACAGTCAATCAGGAGGAGAAGGAAACCACTTGCACCACACGACCAGTCTCACATAGACATATTGCACCAGCAAACAAGACACGTAAACCTACAAAAACATACTTGGAGGCTCTAAATAAAAATCTGCCAAAGCAACAGAGACCTCCAAAGCAGACATCCAAGCAACCACTACCCCATAACAGCTTTCACGTATCACATACATCACAAAGCCAATGTGCCATGCAGTCGCAGCCCCCAAGGCTAAATAACACACCTAATACACTAGTAATTGGAGACTCTATTGTCAGGCACACTGATGTCCCACTCACCAGACTGAACAAGGAGAAGGTCACTGTAAGCTGCCTGTCGGGTGCCAGGATTCGCCACATAACGCAAGCACTCAGGTCACTCCAAACTCCAAAACAAGTACAAGTACAGATATGACTCTGTCGTTGTCCATGTTGGTGTGAATGACCTGAGGCGTACCTCCCTGGACTACATGAAAAGAGGTATAGAGGAGCTCTCTGATCATATAGCAATTGGCTAATTTATTGGTGTCATTCAAAGGGGATCCAGTGTCTGTCAGCCTGGGATGACATGCTCGAGAAACCACGTTGCTTCTCCAGGGACGGCTTGAACCTGTCACCCCTAGGCTTTCGAATACTGGCTAAGGCTCTTGCCACCCCCATAGTGCCTTTTTTAGGCAAAGCTCAAAAGACAAACCCACCACCATAGACAATACCAGAAACAAAAAACTGAGGGTAATGCTACTCAACGCCAGAAGTCTAAACCTCAAGATGCACGCACTCGAGGCACTCAGTATGAAGAAAATCTGTGCAGTAACAGAAACCTGGTTCAAGGCTCCAGAGAGCACCCCAGCACTACCAGGATTCAACTCATACCATTTTTTTTGGCCCCAGAACTCGGACTGAAATACTAAAGTCGGGGGAGTATCCATTTTCATCAAGGATACCCACACCTCCAGGTTAGTGGCACTGCACGAGGCAGCGGAGACCATCCATGTGCAACTAACAGTAGGTAAAACTGCTTTTCAGTTTGTAGCCTGCTACAGATCACCCACCCTGTCTCAGGACCCCCACTCGGCATTCCTGAGAACATTGGAAAATATGAAGGTCTCACCAAACACCATGTTATTGGGGGATTTCAACTACCCAAACATTGACTGGGAAAACTACTCAAGTCCCATCTCTTTTGCCCAACGGTTCCTGGAGTTTATAAACTCAAATGCCATGGAACAACTGGTCACCACTCTCACAAGAGGGGACAACATATTGGACTTGGTCATCACCAACATGGGGGCTAAACTTTCCACACCAGAGGTAAACCCCTCGTTGGTAAGATCAGACCATAAACTAATCACAGTGGACATCCACATCCTATCCCCACCACCGGCCAAAGAAACCACTGTGAAAAATTTCTCAAAAGCAAACTTCACACTTCTCAAGACCGAGGTGGAAAGTTTCAAGGCCCCCAGGCAAATGGAAAATGCTACCCAAACCACAGAATCCTTTACAGTTGCACTCTATGAGCACCTACAGGAATGCATGGATCGTGCCATCCCAAGTAAAACCAAGACTTACTCCTCCAAAACAGGAAACCAGTCTGGTAGACCCCGGCCATAAATGGGCTATACAATAGAAGGAGGAAACTATTACATGAAAAGGCAAAATCCCAAAAAGGGAAGGCCTCCCTGATCAGTACTAGCAAGAAATTTCAATCCCTCATAAAATCATCAAAGGCTAGCTTTGAAAGAAAAATCGCCAAAGACTCTAAAGATAATCACAAGGTGTTCTTTAGCTACGTCAATAATCTGGGTGGCAACTCTCAGATATGCTCTGAGCTGGTGCAAAATGGCACAAAATACACAGAACCCACTGACATTGCCAACATCCTGGTGGACAGGTTCAGTGCAAACTTTACCCCCCCCTCCCCCCCCCCCAAAAGAGCCGGTGTCTATCCCAGAAGAATGTAATCCCCCAGATATCACAGACACACAGGTGAAAGCAGCCCTCACCAAGTAAAAAACACAGCATCAATGGGACCAGATGGTATCCTGGGCTGCGTCTTACACGAGCTCCAAAACGAACTAAACCCTTACATAAATTCACTGTTCCAACTCAGCCTCAACACAGATTATGTGTACCCAAAGAATGGTGTACAGCAACAGTGATCCCGCTCCACAAAGGTGGCACCACAACGGATCCAGGGAACTATCGCCCTATAAGCCTGACTAGCCTGGTCTGCAAGGCTATGAAGCGCATCATCATGGATCTCATAAACAAAGACATTGTGAACCTCCAAACACTGGACCCTACCCAATTTGGCTTTGTTAAAGGCAGATCTTGCCTCCTGAACCTGGTTGACTTCTTCGAGACAGTTACCAAAGACATAGATGAGGGAAAGGTAGTCCACACAGCCTACCTGGACCTCGCAAAGGCCTTCAACACAATACCCCACTCAGGCATCATAAATAAACTTACCAGCTTAAATATTAACCCATATGTCACAAGATGGGTTGCAAACTGGCTCAAGGATAGAACTCACATGGTCAGAGTCGCGGGTGCCATGTCCGACTCTAAACCGGTTCCAAGTGGCGTCCCACAGGGCTCAGTCTTGGGACCCCTCTTGTTCAGTATATACTTCTCTGACGTACAGGCAAACACGGGAGGACTGTGGCTTACCAAGTACGCAGATGATTGCAAACTGGGAGCCATAATAGACTCTCCGGCTGATTCAGAAGGGCCTTACGGAGACGGATACCTGGTGTCAGAATCATGGCCTCAAGCTAAATGCCAAAAAGTGCATAGTCAACCCCTTTGGGAAAAACAAAGTGCCCACAAACTACCACTTAAGTGGTAATCTACTAAGTACCGAAGAAGTAATTAGGGATCTGGGGACCCAAGTAGATAGTAAACTGTCCTTTGACAATCACATTGCCAAAGTGGTTAGAAAAACCTTCTATATAGCTCATCTAATCACAAAAGGGTTCACATCTAGATCGAGAGGTCATTGTGCCCCTCTACTCATCGCTCATCAGGCCCATAATTGAGTACAATGCCCCATTTGGGATGTACCTTACCCGACACCTGCAACAGCTGGAGAGACCTCAGAAATACCTCACCAAGAGAATCGTGGGCCTCAAACAGATGCCCTATGCAGCTCGACTAAAGAAGCTCCAGCTCTACTCCGTTGCTTACCGCCTACTCAGAGGCGATCTGTGCCTGACTTTCAAGGCCATGTCTAAACCGGAACTGTTGGATATGCTCCACCTCAAGAAAACCAACTCCATTAGAGCTACAAGCTCCAGGGATTTAAACCTTAGCACAACAATAAACAGGACATGCTGGAGGGATAGTTTCATATCCCAAAGGCTTCCCTCGCTCTGGAATAGAATCCCAGTCCATGTTAGGCAGAGCCCCTCGCTGACCCTCTTTAAGATAAATCTTGATGAGTGGATGGGAAATCGTAAAATTTACTCCTGGGATCACTTCTATGGCCCGGCTGGACAGAGGCTCAGGAATCTAGTCTAAAAGGGAGGCGAAAGCCAACATTCTGGCTAGGCTTATAAATGCCCTAGGGCAGATAGCCTAGTACCTACCTATGAACCTAAAAGATTTTTCACTCAGTGTTGACAGGCAACCCAGGTATTATGTAGACAAAACTCAAGTGTTCAGGAAAGCTGATAAGCTGTTTATAAGGTAAGAAGAGAGGACAACCAGTGCCAAGCAGAATATTTCCTTATGGTTGTCTCATGCTATTGTCTTTTGTTTTAATCACTATAGTAAGCCAGTTCTGGGCAGGCTTAGGATCTATTCCAAAGGGACTTTCGCTTCCTATAAAAGTGTGAACTCAAGTATTCTAGAGGCAGCATCTTGGTGGTCTGTGCATACCTTTACAAAGTGCTACAAACTGGATTCCTTTTCCAGGTCCAGAATAGGCTTTGCTAAAACTATTCTCCGGGGCTCCTGAAGTCTTAAATTTATTGGCTTCCTCCCCTTTTAGTTGCTAACCTACAGTAATCTACACAAATTGCTTAGGCTACTGCAATAGTGGTCTATATATTGAACATACCACAATTGTGTAAGTAAACTTAGCATAACAGTAGATATTCTAATAGATTACTGTTGCTGAGCCACTTTGAACTACAGCCCCCTTTATTTTACATGTTTCATTTTATTTTTCCAGGATGTGGATAATTATGCCTTTGTGTTTATAGTTTTACTGTTGGTTTTGTTTCCTATTATTATTATTTTTTTCAGAGTCTTGCCTCCCTTTATTCTCAACAAAAAAAGCTCTGAACAGACTTGCAATCTGTCTTTTATTGTAGCACTCCTCTTGTGCTCCGTATAAATAATGTGTATGTATATGTGTGTTTGTATGTATGTGTATATACTTATTTGTTAATATATATATATACATGTGTGTGTGTGTGTTTTATATATGTAATATATTTTATATATGTAATATACACACACACGTACATACATGCATATAAAAAATATGTACATTAGGGCAGTGTGTTTGGTTGTGCATTCCATTTCGCTACAGCTAGAAATGCAGGGCTGTTTGTTCAAACATCAATAGATGTTTTGTTGGATGTGTGCTTTGTCATGACAGATAAGTGGGCTGTATATTTGGGATGTATTTCTGGGTTAGGGAAGAGGATATATTTAGTGTATGTGTGATTGTGTGTGTTTTAGGGTTAGGGTGAGGGGTTAGGTAAAGGAATAATTTTACTGGTAGATGTATGTATGTATCTGAGACTGTCTTGTTTTTGTGGAAGTGTTATGGAAAGGGTTTTTCTAAGGTAAAGGTGTAGGTTTAGGGTTAGGGAAAATGGGTGTGCATGCCACCAAGTAAATGGGTGGCTGCTCCTTGGGATCTCAACTTTGTTTTGGAAAAAATACTCTTTTTCCCATTTGAACCAGCTCATCAGACCATTTGAGGTTCCTAACATGGAAAACAGTTTTGCTGATTGCTCTGACTTTTGCAAGAAGTGTTTGAGTTGCATGTTCTCGTGGTGGGTCAACCTTTTCATTTTCCACAAGGATTGTGTTTCCTTCAGAACTAATCATTCTTTTATGACTAAAGTGGTGTCCAGGTGTACTTTGCGTAAAGCTAGCCATTTCCCTGTCCTCTTTCCAGAAACTAAAAATGAAGGAGAAAGAACTCTCCATACTCTGGATGCTCACAGATAGCCTAGTACCTACCTATGAATCTATGAATAAGTTATTGGCCCTGGGGCCTATATAAGCCTAGCCAGAAAGGTTCCCTGGCTTTCACCACCCAAGAAAATTATTTTCCTGTGCCCCTGTCATGCAATGCAGCAGAAGTGATCTTCGGGGTGAATTTTTTATTTTACCATCCAGTCAAGATTTTTCTTAGAGGACCAATGAGGAACCTTGCTCGACATGAACGGGTAGTTTGTTCCAGAGTATGGGAAGTCTCTGGGACAGGAATCTGTTCCTCCAGCATGTTCTGTTTATTGTGGTGACAAGGTTTAAGTCCCTGGAGCATGTGGTTTTGAGAGATTGGGATTTCTTTAAGTGTAGCATGTCCAACAGCTCTGGGTTTGACATAGCTTTATATATTAGACAGAGATCGCCTGTGCGTAGGCGATATGTGACAGAGTAGAGCTCGAGTTTTGTGAGACGGTCTGAGTATGGCATCTGTTTGAGGCCGGTAATCCTCTTAGTGAGGTGTTTCTGTGGCCTTTCCAATTGTTGTAGGTGTCTTGTGAGATGCATGCCAAATGGGGCATTCTACTCTAAAATGGGTCTGATGAGGGATGAGTAGAGAGGTACAATGAACTTCTTTTTTCTAGAGGAGAACCCTTTTGTGATGAGGTGTGCCATGTAGATGGATTTCCTTACTACTGTGGCAATGTGGTTATCAAAGGAAAGACTACTGTCTACCTGTGTCCCAAGGTCTTTTATCACACTTTTAGTATTTAGTGAGCTACTGCCTATGTGGTAGTTCATGGGATGAAACCTTCAGGAACTCGGATTAGTTATTTGTGTCTTAACTTATAAAAGTAAGGGAAAAAGAACAACCTGTGCCAAAGCAGATGATCTCCAGATGGTTGTCACATGTTATTTCCTTTTGTTATACCCTCCACAGCAAAGTAATTGCATGCTGGGTCAGGGCACATTCTACCCAGGCCTTGGCTTAATCAGTAGCTTTTTGTAAAGGAATGAGTTCCAGAAGACACTTCTTGCAAAAGTCAGAGCAATCAGCAAACCTGTTTTCTATGTTAGGAACCTCAGGTAGCCTGATGAGCTGGTTCAAATGGAACAAGAGTATTTTTTCCAAAACAAAGTTGAGATCCCAAGAGGCAGCCACCAATTTTCTTGGTGGCATGCAAACCCTTTTTTCCCTAACTCTAAACCTACACCTTAACTTGTGTAGTCCTTTCCTTGATGCATCTCAGTTCTGCAAGCCCTAATGTATTTCTGCTTGCCCAAAGATAATGTCATGCTTCAGACTACATGCCAGTTAGTGCTACTCAGGCAGGTAGTGCTTATCTATGAATTTCCACCTTTAGAGAGTAAATGTAACCAACTGAAGTCTTTGGAAAATGGTACTGTAACATAAAACAGGTAAATGAAGTTTGTGTGGGTATCAGGTTTGCAAGATACGTGAAAGACCATGTTCTGTAGGGTTAGGGATCTCTGTTCAAAGATTTGTGGCATTCAGCCATCTGAATGTGCCTGCTGATTACATATATAAACTTTAAGTAGTTGACCTTTTTATTAAGAACTCCAGCATTTTTGTTGAACTTTGTTATCCTGGTGCTTCATATCACTGTTTACCATATAAAACCAGGCGAGCATTTCCCACCCCAATTCCACATACCACATAAATATTGCATGTATTTTTCACTGGAACATCTTTTTCATTTAGGTTCTTAGTATGCTATTGAACCTTATGGATCTTTAGAATCCTAGCCATTTATTTTCCAATTCTGGAACTTTCCCTGCTCAACACCTTTCTTAAGATCCCTACTTTTTGGATGTTATCCCTTCATACATTGCTTCTTCAGGCCTTTCTGGTGTCTCTAGATCTCAAGGATGCATACCTTCACATCCCAATTCATTCCCCTCTTCAATACATTTTTACTCTTCTCCATCTCTTCCTCACATTTTCAGTTATCTGCTTTGCCCTTCGGCCTCTCTACTGCCCCAAGGTGTTCAAGGTGTATAGATTTTTTTCCTAGCTAGATCTTTTTATTCAAGCTCCCTCTCCCAGCAGTCTACTACAGGGTCTCCAGTTTTCCACATCTTTTACACAGTCCAGGGTTCACTGTAAACCTCCAGAAATCATTTCTGACACCTTCCCAAGATTATGTTTTCCTTGAATGCAGGCTTCAGACAGTTCCCATGCTGGCATCTCTTCCTGCACCCAGGCTCCATCTACAATAGCCTTTTTTCAATGTCTTCCTCCCCTGTCATCTGTCACAGCCAGGGAATTTCTCAGGGTCCTGAGATTCATGGCTTCCACCTTTCCCATGCTCCCTTTTGCTAGGCTTCATATGGGGAAACTTCAGTGGTGCCTCAAATTAGTGTGGCTTCAACATTGCCAACCCCTGGAGTTCCCCTGTTCCTTTTCTTCTGTGTCTCAAGCTCTAGCTTCATTGGTGGACGTATCAACTCTCTCTCATTCTAGGGCTTTCTTTACAAGCTTTCATTTCCCACTCAGGAGCTTTTCTCAGACTCCTCAGATGGGGTGGGGTGCCTTTTGTGGCCCCCTAAAGGTCCAGGGTCTTAGGCCTCCTCATCAGAAGTCAGACCATATCAGCATAAAAGAGGTAAAGGCTCTATTCCTGTCCCTGCAAGGTTTTCATTCCCTGTTTTCATCTTGAGCCCATCAAGATTTTCACAGGCAATACCACAGTGATGTGGTGGTGGTATGTCAACAAGCAAGGGGGCATGAGGTCCTATCTTCTTTGTAGACTAGCTCTTCAGGTCTGGGATATAGCCATTCAAAACAAGTGACTCTTTAGGCAGTTTACATTCCCTCAGAACAATCTGATGACAGACTGTTAGCTCAGGCCCAGAACACAAGCTCACAAATGGATGTGTTCCTGAACACATCATCCATTGGTGAGATATTCCCCAGGTAGGTCTTTTTGTGTCTCCTCTGAACAAACAATTTCCTCTATTCTGTTCCAGAGTCCCAGGTCCTCTGACTTTGGAAACCATGTCTTTTCCTTGGAAAGGTAAGTTTCTGTGCACACCCACCCTCTCCCTTCCTCTTTTGCCATGAGTTCTCTACAAGATCAGTAAGACTTCCCAGAATCTTGCTAGTGTCTTCCTTTTGGCCCAGACAGCATTGGTTCTTCCTTCTTTCCCACTTGACCAGGGGCAGTCACCACAAGTTACCTCACCAGGTAGATCTTCTCACACAAGACAAGGGGTCTCCTATCCATCCTCACCTATCCACTCTTCAGATAACGCTGTGTGATGGAGTTTTGATCCCTTTTAGGCACATCTTGTTTGAGGGTGTACTTTGGGTGCTCTGCATGAGGTCAGGAAACCCACTACCAGAAAATCATGCATGTCCAAATGGAAAATATTTTCTGTCTGGTGCTTCTCACTGTCAAGAATACCCTATCAGTAGAGGATCCTCTGGTACTCTTATTTATATAGGATTCATGCTGGTTTGGTTTATTTTTGGTTAAAGCTCACCTGTCAGCAGTTTCTGCTCGTATGCCCGTGAATCCTTCTCTGGCCTTTAGGTTTGAAGTCAAACAATTCTTTAAAGGCATCCTCATGCCAGGCCTCTCAGGAAAGCCTGTTCTGCCTTCTTGGGACCTCAATTTTGTACTTGAAAAATTGACCCAGGGTCCTTTTTAGTCTGCTTTTTCATAATCCTTGCAACATTGTACTTGGAAGACTGTTATTTTTTTGGCTCTTACTTCAGTCAAGACTGAACTTCAGGCAGTTATGGCTGTTCCTCCTTTTTTATTTTGTCATTGAAATGGGGTGTCTCTTCGCAGTAATCCTTTCATGCTAATAGTGGAAATTAGTTGTTGCTTAATCAGTCTATTCATCTTCCTTCCATTGTTTTTCTTCTCTGCAATCTGCCAGTGAGAAGGTTCTTCACACCTTGGGTTTGCATAGACAGCTCAGATATTATTTAGACAAAAGTAAAGTTATTCACACATATGAGCAGCTTTTTGTTTCTTTTCATCCTGGGACTTTGGGTTTGCCTGTTTCTAAGCAAATCATCTCTTCCTGGATTTCTAAAGACATTTCCTTCTTTTATTGATTTCATGGCAAATGCTTCTCGTCTGTAAAGGCAGATTCTACTACGGCAGTTGCCACCTCTGGTGCCTTTTTCAAGGGTCTGGATACCAGTTCTGTCCTTGAGGCTGCTACTTGTTCCACTGTTCATGCATTCAGTAAACTCTACAAGTTAGATGTTATTTCCAGGGATAGAGCAGGTTTTGCTAGGGCTGTTCTGCATGGCTGTGTAGAGGGTTCCTTTGTGCATTCCTCCTCCCAGGCTTCCTCTTGAGTTCTTGTGCTCTTCCTTGGGTGAAGAATGAGCCAAAAGTGATATGGAAGGGCAGAGTACAATTGTGTGAAATCTTACCATAACACTAGATGTCCTCTTCACTGCTGCACTTTTCGTATGCTGCCTACTTCCCCCACCTGTTCTGATTCCTGCCCGGGTTCTATTTCCCTCCTGACTGTGAGGGAGCCCTTCTCCCATCTTCCCTCTTTATTTTTCCTTCTGGATACTTGTGTTCCTGTTTGTCCCTGAGGGTATTTTGTTCCTCCTGGGGCTTTTTCATTTCTGATTGTTTGCATCTGTACGTCATCTTTATGCCCTTCTTGCACAGTGAGCATATATTTGACTTATGGCACCTATAAGAGCTTAAGGCTTTGGTGTACTGGTCAGACAATGGGCTGTCCTTGGCAGGAGATCCCAGAGGGGAAGAATACAACAGTAAAGAGAAGGGCATTTGCTGTTATGGTAAGATTTTACACTGTTGTATTTTCTTATGATTCAGGCCATTGATTTTCTTTTTTCAAACAAGAAACATCCTCATTAAATTATCTCTTATGACTTGGGCAATCATACATTTCTATAAATGAAAACGAACCATATTGATATATTTTAGTTGCAGACTATTATGATGCATCCATTTATTATCTATCCATTCATTGTCAGTCAAACATTATATAGCTCATTCAAATCCAGCATTCTTTTAAACCTCATGCCTCCTCCGGAATGTTATGCTGTGCGCATTGTTCCCACAATTCCCATTTTTCCTATGTAATCTGCTCCTACTCTTTTCTCAAGATCCCATTTCCAGTTCTTTTATCTCTTACTATACTCACTGCTTCTTGTACAGTTACTTTAGACTTTTGATTTCCATTTTTCTAGTAATTGTTTTTTGGCAGCCACCGTACTATGTCTAAGCAATTCCAATTCTGTATCACAGATGAAAAAATCATGTCCTTAGTTATGCCAATTTGCTCACCCAGTATTACTGATAGAGTACTCTGCAGGGAATTTTTAAAGTCTGCCAGCTCATTACACTCCCCAAAAATATGTTCTCAGTTACCTCTTTCTTCCCCATCACAACGTTTGCTATCTACCAGAGGAAAACATCTTTGGAGTCTATATAGGTATTTTTATACCTTAAGTAAATACTTCCAAGCAAAGATCCTAAATCTTCTAGATTTTGTTGAATATTTGGGAGACATACATATATCCCACCATTGTTTCTTTGTGATTGCTTATCCAGTCTCTCTTCCCAATCCTTTCTAACCTCCTCGGATTCATTTTTATAGTTATGCAATATTTTGTATGTTCTACTAATTAACTCTTTTTTAATAGCAGTGTCTGTCCTTGACTCTACTAAAAACTCTACCATTGCTGGTCTTTCTCTTAAGATCTCCCTATTTCTTAATACATTGATTACATTGCCATTTTTCTTCAATAAATTCCAGCCCCCTCTTCCCTACTGTCTGTATCCCTAATTGCAGTCATTCCTATCGGCAGACTCTCCTTTCTCCCTTCCCTTGTTGGCTTAGTTCTTAGAATACTTTCTGCTGCTTTATGAATATAATATTTTGTATGATTATTGTTATTTCCCTTAAGGATTTGCATCCAAAAATCCCAGTTTGTCCTTGTTTCTTGAGCTTAACCACTGTTTCTTCATCACCCCTTCCACTTTGAATTATGGCTTTCTGCTTGTGCTTTGTATAGGAGCCTTAACTGTGTAGCTGTGAAATACCCCTTCAAATCAGGTAATCCCAAACCACCTTGTTCTATTGGAAGAATCATCATATCCCACTTGACTCTGGCCATCTTTCCCTCCCAGATAAAATCCTTCAGTTCTTTATTAGTTGCTATCCACAACTTCTCTGGTTGATAACAATAGGTCTGACCTGTGTATAAAAAAAAACTAAAGGGACTAAAACATTTTAACTGCTTGTATCTTATTTATATCCATAAAACAAAGCTTCCAGTTTATCAGGTTTTGGATTATCTTTTGTTTAGTCTCTTCACACATATCCTTAGCTGCTGCAGCACTTTCTTTTTAATCCATGGTCCTGAGTACTTTTTATAATTTCCCCACAAATATGCATATTGCTGAACTAATTTGTGTGTGGGTACATAGCTTACAGCTATTCCCTTTGCTTTAGCTTCATTAATTTTGTATCCTGAAAAGATTTGAAAACTGTCTCAAAATGTTCCACAAAACTCAGATGTCCTTTTCTGGATTTATCAGGTGTGTAAAATAATATCATCTGCAAGTAAAGCAAGCTTTTCTTGACTACCATACAAATTATATCCTTGAATTTCTGAATCCCTTATTTTCTTTGCAAGTGGTTCTAAATATAATGCAAATAACAAAGGGTAAAGAGGACACCTTGTGTTCACAGGAATTCTCAGAGGTGAGCCCACCCACTTTAATTTTCGCCTTGGATCCCCAGGCCTTTGATTTTCTTGGTGAGGATTCAGTTGTATGAAGTGTATGGACACGTGCATGCCAGAGGGGGCATTATATTCTGTGATCAGCCTAATAAGTGCCAGGTACAGTGGAATGATCACATCCTTTGACCTGGATGCTACATCCTTACTAATAAGCTGTGCAAAGAAACAAATAATTTCTTACAATTGTGGCTACATGGTGATGTAGGACAGTTTGTCTGCACAGGTTCACAGGTCCCTAACTATTGGTTCAAATTTCAGGGTTGTGTTACCAAAGTGATAGTTGCAGAGGGATGCCATGCTTGCCAAAGTCTACTATTCTACATTTTTTGGCATATCATTTTCGTTTATGGTTTTGACAGCAGCTGTTTTTGTGAAACGTTCTCTTGGAGAATCTAGGTATTCTCTGAAGAGTTAATAATGCCACCTGGTTTACAGACATCAGCAGACTTGGTCAGCCATAAGCCCTTAACACTGGCTGTGATTTCCAAGAAGTAAATACCAAAGAGGAGTGACCCAGTGACAGCACCCTGACGTGTACCAGTGGTGAGAGGCCTTTCTGAGGTAATGGAGCTGCCCATCCTAATTTCCTGGGTTTGGTTTGTGAGCCATTTTGTTGTCCACTGAGTTTCAGGGGGGACTGCCATTTAGCTGGGAAAATTTAACAACAGTACCTGAGTGTGAAGTGGTTTTGAATATGCAGTGTCTATGGATTTTCCATTATCCATTGGTTCCTGTAACCTACTTAAAGAATTTGACCAGTTCAGTAGGCAAGATTTGCCCTTGACAAAACAAACTGGCTTGCTCCAAGGGATTGTAGTTTTCCTATAACCTTTCTTATTAATTCTATAATGATCCTTTATATAACCTTACAGATAAGGCTCTTCAGACTTATGGGTCTCTAATTTCCTGGGTCATTTGATGTACATGGAAATGTCTGTTGCAGTCCTCCATTTATCTAGCACATAGTCTGTTTGGAGGCTGACATTGAATAATTTCTGTAGGGAGGTTTGACAGGTCCTTATTCAGGCTAGCCAGTAGGTTTCTGGGTATGTTATCTGGCCTTATAGAAGAGGTGTTCATGGGCTTGGGTAGTTCCTTGTTTACTTGTTCTTGGGAGAGCAGGGGAGTGTAGATGCAGGTGTGTGATCTGGGAATGTTGGGGGCGGGATTTGACATTTCTGCTATATTTATCTGCGAGCAAATTGATCATGTCCTCTGGAACTGAGTAGGTGGCATCATTTACTATTAATTCTGCATGGTACTGAGCACTGTTTCTGAGGTTTTTAACATAATTAAAGACAATTTTGTGGTTGCCGTCCATCTGGGTAGTTATTTTTTGTTCCACTTGAAGTTCAGTAATGTCCATATCTGTAACAACTACTGCTTTTCTCTTCCAGCATGCTTCCCAAGCCCAACAAGCTGCTGCATTCCATGGAGACTGTTCTAATCTTTCATAATTTTCATAAATAAAAAATAAATATTTTTTCATAAATAAATAAATAATCCTTGCTCGAGTTCAGATGCCATGTTGCACTTCTATTCTTGTCCATGTTGACCACCTCTACAAACACATGCTTTTCATCACCACATTCTCCCTGACCTCTGACTCTGCATTTTTGTTTGTCGTCGATACAACTTCATCATCATGATCCATCCCATTCTTCTGAAGCTCTTCCTTAACCTCAGACCACAGGCTACTGAATACAGAGGTATTCACTTGGGATGCTTTAATTGTTATATTATTGGTGCATTTTCTGTAACATTGTCTGCATTACCTTATAATACTTGCATTTGGCGTATTGCATATCAGTACTTTTCTCTGTTCCTTTACAGTGAGCTGTCCTTCAATGCTCAGATAGAAAAAGTATATGGATTTTCCCAGTGTCCAGATCACATTCCCCCCACCCCATCATCTACATAATACTGCCTTTGGTCTCCCCCAAAATTTGGCTATAATCCTAGTGGGCAATGTGAGAATAACTCAACCAACAAAAAGTATATTACAACTAATGAACTGCTTTCTAGTAATCAGCATGGCTTTTTGACCATCTTCACAGGAAAGAAACCTTACTTTTGGTCTTCAAAGAATCATCTTGGTGGGAAGTTCATCTTGAGTGAAACCACTTTTTGTTTAATTATGTTCCACACATGAACCCAAATTCTGTTGTCTTGTTTTGTTTGCTGTGTTCTTTCACTAGAGCCACTTAGTCAGTTCCACGGCATAAGGGGAAAATAAAGCATTGTTGATAGCTTAGGATCAAGATGCTGTCTGGGTTTTAGACAAGTGGGATGGAGAGAGAATAGCAGTGAAGGGTGTGTGCCTGCTTACTTATCTGTGGGTGGACAGGAGCAACATGTGCTCATGGGTGCATGTACCATTAATGTTCCCCCAACAGAGAACCAAGAACACAACTGAAGCACCTCCATTTAGAGGGGCAGGGTCTTCTGTGGGTCTGTGTCACTTGTGTAAGTGAATAGCTTTCCATACTGTGCCCACTGTATTCCTCATATTTCCAAATCCTGTCAAAGAACAAATGCCCCCTAAAGTGGGTAGTGTGGCACTTCTAGGTATCCTAATACATCGTGATCTGATTCCAAGTAAGAAACTAGGACTTCTTTATCAAGTTAAGCATTTTTGGTGGAATGTGTATGTCACTTCTGCTTAGTTTTATCTGCTTATCTTGTTGTATGCATGCAATATTCTTACAAATCTACACTCGGCACCTTTGTCTGAATCTATTTAAAGTAGTCATATAATGACATAGCTTAATGTGCAGCTGGGCATCCAAGTAGATGTCATCACTGTATTTCTGTACACAAGTACATTGGCTGGAAATCAGTTGCTACCTAACTGCATTAAATCTGTGAAGTACAAACACTGTTCTGTACTTTCCCACAATCCGTAATGAAATGCTGCATCCCAAGCTCAAATTATCATTCAGAATGTCACACACATGCCAAAGTCAAGCAGCCATTTTACTAACTCTGTTTTCCCTTGTAGTGTCAAAGCTGTGAATTTCTATACCCTTCATAATATAGGAAGTCCCTGATAAACTCCTTTTTTGAAAGGTCTTAGAAATCATCTCTTCTAATTGAGAATGCAGTTGCATTTGTGGTGTCACTTGATATGCCTTGCTATAATCTCCCTTTCCCTTCTGATACTTTACTGTTGTATTGCTGCCTCACTGTGAACACTTATTTCCTCAGTTCAGATGCACATTCTGAAATGTTCTCCAGGACTGAGCTAGTGTACCTTCGACTGACGCAGAACCATGTCATGTCTTGCTTCCATCTCAAAAGACAAAGATGTAAATAAGCATGGATTCGGTCATCAGTCTGGCTTTAGCAACATTCACCATTTTACTGGTGTTGAACTCCGCATGCACTACTGATGCAGTTTTTGTTGCATCTGTTTCTTTGATTCCATGCACTGCTTATGTTTTAGGTCAGTGATGGCGAACTTTTTGGGCTTGGTGTATCAAAAATTCAGAAAATGCCTGTCATGAATCTGATGGTGCCCCCTCCCCCCGAACAGAAGAGAGACCATTCTTTATATATTCATTTATTTAAAAAAATACAGTCCAATCATGTGTGCTGCTATGTATTATAAAAGTAAAAGAAAAATCAGTAATTTACAGTAGGGAAAATGATATGCCCACTGATAATTGGGCTTAAATAGTGCACCAAAATATTATCCTACTTCTAATAATAATTTTGAATTGAACTGAAAAAAACTATGGAACAGATTGCACTTGATTTAATTAACATCAATTAATGACTTTTTTGTTGCTGAGTTTTAATAGATAAGTGCAGGGTCACATATTTCTTGTACTTTTGTTCATTCAGTTTCTTTGATAACTCTGGTGTTGGTGAATGCTGGTGTGTCACCCAAAACGTCACAATGCGTCACCTTTGACACACGTGTCATAGGTTCGCCATCACTGCTTTAGGTGCAACTTATTCTATCTTTTTCACAGCCCCCATTGTACGTTCTTGAACTGAGGTGGAAATGTCCTTCCTCATCAGCTAACTGAGGTGGAAATGTCCTTCCTCATCAGCTAACAGGACTATATTCTCATGTCATTAGTCAGTTGAGTATGTGAAACTTTTCCAGACTGCAGGCTCCTTCCCTTTTACCTGTAATGCTCTGCTAACAGGCATCTTCTGCAGATCTCTGCCTGCCATGCACAGGTGGTTGCATGATCACTTCTACATATCTGGTTCCTTGCAGACTTTGTCTTCAGACCTGTTAAGGCCTGATAGGAAGAAAAAGTCAAGAGACTAATGGAGTCCCTTCAGGAGTTTCCCACCCTGGATACTGACAAGGAGAATAGCATTGATATCCACAGTTCCCCTGGATGACGCATATTATTTGGAGGTTCTTGCAATAATGAGGCAGGGGGATAGCCAGAAGATGCCCCATAACCTCTGCAGGCTGCCTTCCATACCTGAACATTCTTTAGGGTGCTTTCCTCAGTTGACACAATGGTTTGCATAGCAGTTAATATAGTATGGGAAAACTCTGATGTTGTGGCACCTGTCCCTGAGGCAGTCAGATGAGATCATCCAAGCTCCTGAAAATTTGACCCGCTGGGTAGAAAATCCCAAACGAGATTCCATTATTGCTGTAGAAGTCCTTGGATAGGCTTCTACTCTACAGTCATGCTGTCCTTCCCACTCATGTTAGGAATCTTTGTAGGAACTAGTCTAGGAAGCAAGCTTGTATAGCCTTCATTTGAGGTCAGTAAAGTTTGTCTCATCTTTTCCCATTCCACTGGGTCTCACCTCAGCTTCTGGGATGTTCTCCAGGTGCATGTCTATAGCTGAATCCAAACATAGGCTGCAAAGGTGAAGATGTTTATTTACCTAGATGACTGTCTCCTTGTAGCTGGAACACAAATGAGTCTAATTTTGGTAAGGGAGCTTCTTCCAGTCTTTGAAATTTAAACTGAATATGGCAGAGTTACAGATAGCTATTTCAGTTCACATTCATCATAGGTTCATAGGGTAATGACTAATGAGGCCTTTAAAAGCCTAGGCATGCAACTCAAATGTATCCCACAGGCCATTTTTCTTTAGAGGTTGTTTTAAGGGGTGTATGTTAAGGCATGGTTTAACTGCTGCCTCTGTCAGTCAGAGACATAAGTGTTAGAGCAGGGGTGAATTTCCAATTTCCCATCCACTGGTCCAGGTTACGCTTGAATAAGGTTATGGAAGGGCTCTGCTTCACATGCATGGGAATCCTATTCCAGAGAATGGGAATTCTCAGAGCTACATACTTGTCCCTTAAACATTTCCAATTTAAATTGCAAGCAAAGTTTAAATCCGTGGCTCTAGTACTTCTAATGCTATTTGTTTTCTGGATATGTAAAAGGTCCATCAGGGAGGGATCCAAGAATGACATGTAATATATGCCAGGCATAAATTGCTTCTCTGCAATCTGTAGGAAACAGAGTATAGGGATAGGACTTTGAGTCAACCTGCGTTGGGCATCTTGTTTACACCCTGTGTTCTTTTTGTGAGGAACATCTGTGGATATTCAGTTGCATGTGCCTGGTCAGGTACACACTGAGGGGAGCGTTATACTGAATGATGGGACTAATGAGAGTCGAGTATAGTGGCACAATGACTTCTATGGACCTAGATGCCATGGCATTACTTAGAAGTTGAGTGACATAGAATGATCTTCTTACTAACTTAGACACATGTTGGTTAAAAGCAAGGTTACTATCTACATTAGTCCCTACATTTCTAACCACTGTGAACTTTTAGATGTATTATATTGATGAGGTAATTTCCAGGAGTGCCAGAGTTCCCAGAAGGTAGTATTATGCATTTCTTGGCATTGAGTTTTAAGCTGTGCCTTTGGCATCAGTCATTTGTCTGTGTTAGACCTTCTTATAAAATATTAGTATCTTGTTGAGGTTTCTATGATTGCTCCCAGTTTGCAATCATCTTCAGACCTGATAAGCCAGAAGTGCTCGACATTGGTCTTCACTTCCAAGAAGTAGATGCCAAAGAGGAGCGGACCCAACACAGAGCCCTGAGGGAATCCACTGGTGACTGGACTCTTTGTGGAGGTGGTCTTGCCAGTCCTAACCTCCTGGGTCCTACCTGTGAGCTATCTGGCTATCTAGTGGGTTACATAGGGCTTTGTGCCTAATGCCTGAGTGAGATGTTTTATCAAACGCCTTAACTAGGTCAGTATGCACCATTTTGTCATCATCCATTGCCTGGGTAACCTTTTCAAAGAAGTCCACCAGGTTCATTAGACATGATCTGCCTTTGACGTAGCCAGACTGGGCTGGGACCAGTGTCATTTCCATGATAATTTTTTTCTGTGACTCTGCATATGAGACTAGTCAGACTAATGCATCTGTAGTTCCTGGGATCCATTGATGGCCAGTCCTTGTGTAGAGGGATGCCCATTACGGTTCTCCATTTGCAAGTCACAAAACATGTTCAGAGACTATAGTTGAAAAGCAAGTCCAGTGGGCAGCATCCTGGGATATTATTTGGGGCCTACTGAAGCTATTTTCTTGCTCTTAAAGAGCTTTTTTAAGACCTGCTCTCTCCTGACAGTTGGAAGGGTTATGTTAAATGATGTTTCCTGGGGAGGCAGTTCCATTTACCAGCAGTTCAGTTCATTGTTGTGCTCTGCCTTTGAGGATTCGGACGTAGATGAAGGCGGCATTATAATTGTCCTTGTCCTGGAGAGCTATTTTTACCTCAAAATTTGCTCTGTTGGTCTTAATTAGTCCTTTTATTAGCGTGTTCAGTTTGAGGAGAGAGTTTTTTTTATAATTTTGATGTTATATTTCTTAAATTAAGCTATAATTTTTTTATGTTGTACAACCTGTTTAATTTTGGATTCCACCAAGGTGGTTTGTTTAAGTTAGTTTTGGGCTTGCTTATGGTAGGCACAGCTGTCTCTATGCAGTCTTTGACATGTTTTTACAGAACATCTGTGAATAATTCCACATAGGCAGCCATATTATCTGTGTTTGGAAGGGCTTGAAATTTTGAGAGGTTATATCTTAATAAAAGGTAGTTTCCCTTGGAATAGGTTTGGAGTAGTTCCTAACTGTGATGGGGTTTACTGGGGTTACAGAATTGAATTTTATTTTGAAGATTACAGAGGATATGTCATGGGGGGATGCAGCATTCTGCTATATTTGTGAGTAGCAGGTCCAATACGTTTACACCTCTGGTAGGTGTTTGCAGGATCTGGTCCAGGGTGTTTGTGGTTACAAAGTCTAAGAATCTCTGCGTCTGCAAATTTGAGGTCATGTAGGATTCCCAGTTCATAGAGAGAATTAAGGTCCCCAATAAGTGTGGTGTTGTAGTATTTGGTTGAATAGTGAACCACTCCAGTAGGTTTAATTATGAGCTATGGGTTTCATGGGACATAGAGGATAACCTGTAGCTTGCTAGGATATGGTGTGGGACTTTGTCCATGATAATCTGGGCATGGAGGAAATATAACAAGTCTCTCTGTTTAACCATCCTAGAGGTATGCTTGTTACTGATATTAGATTGAGATACCTCCAACTTTAGTCCCTGCTTATGTGGTTGCTGGACTGAATGTTTGAAAGGCACTGAAGTCCTGCACTATTGAGGTGCTCTCTGTGGTTTTAAAGCATGCCTTAGTAACTGCACAGATGTTTGCATCCTCCAAGGTGAGGAGAGCTTGGAGGGAGTGAAGCTTCTTGTTTAGACTCCTGGTATTGAACAGTAACACCTTTAGATTTCCTTTGGTATATTTTGCTATATTGGAAGTGTTGTCATTGTGGCATTGCCTAAAAAGGCTCTGTGGGGGAGAACAATGTTTTAGCCACTATTCAAAAGCCTAGAGGGGCCAGGTGCAGACCATCCTTGGCAGAGCAATGTGGTTTAATAGCCATGTCCTCCCATTCTGACAGATACTGTATCCCCCTAGAGTGACACCAGAAACTATGCCACTTAGTGAATAAAGTCAATCATCATCTGTTCATATTGTTGCACCATCCTTGGTGATGGTGCAATGCTACTCTAGGCACATACCAACATTTGAGAGACAGTTCAAGAACTCTGTAATGTGTCTGTTCATATACTCTAGGGAGGAATGTTTCAGGTCATTCACACCTACATGTACTACGATGGAGTCATACTGGTAACTGTGGTGCAGTGACTTGAGTGCGTGCATAACTTGGCAGATCAGGGGCGCTAATAGGCATCTGACTTTTTTCTTCTCCTTGTTTGGCCTGGTAGCGGGGCATCAGTGTGTTGTAGAATGGAGTGCCCTATGACTAGAGTCCTGCATAGTGTATTGGCTTGCTTTATGGGCTTGGTAGTTGAGGCTCCACTGGGTGTGGCTGTAAGTTCAGTGTTGGGGGGGGGGGGGGGTTCATTTGCTTGCTTTTGGGTTTGCTGAGGATAATTTTTTTGCAAGTGGAATGTCTGGGAGATCTTTGGAGTTTGGGAAGATTGCATTTAAGTGCCTCAGCGTAAGTCGGTCTTTGTGCGGGGTGCATACTGTGTGTGTGGTAGGTGTAGTGTGTGTTTCTAACAACCGGCTTATTATTTTGAGTGCCTGTATACAAGAGTGTTTCCTCCAGAGACATTTTGTAAGCACATCTCTCACATACTGTTTTTCCTTGAGGATTAAATGGTTGTCAGTTGCCTCCAGATACATTTTGTATGTACATCTCTCAAATACTGTTTTTCCTTGAGGAGTAAATGGTTGTCAGTGAACATTAGACAATTGTTATATTGTCTCAAGATCCCCATATCCACAAAACTGTCTGTGGAGAAATTGAAAAAGTGCATATCCTTGGTGTGAGGTCCTTTATTGTGTTAACTACAAGGGTGCAGTACATGAGAGGTTAATAGTGAGTTGATTAAGGGTGGACTAGAGACTGGAGTAAGTTACATAATAGTAAATTCAAGCAGCAGTACTCCTCGACACGCAAACTAGCTGCTTTGTGCTACCCAGCAAGCAAAGTAGTTGCCATACACTAACCAAGTTACTGGTACAGTAATAGAATTAACTTTATAGGTAACATTTTTCAGGTGTCTGCATCTACCTATGGCACTAGTAACCACCACTGCATGATGAGCAGCGGCACACAAAAGCACCGATTTTATGCAGCCACTTACAACACAGGAAACTGGCTTCTAAGCCATTTGGCCAATAAAATGACTATACTTACAGCCGTTTTATGCATTTCCCAACTCAGACCAGTCCACCAGCTACTGCTACTAGGCGGGAGTATCCCAGTCCTTTTGATGTAAAAAAAAACAAAAAAGATTGCATGAAAGTGTATGCTACCACAAATCAACTGTAACAAATTAGTTAGATAAGGCAATTTCAAGTCAGTCATACAACAGCAAGACAGTTTGAGCAAATGCAGTTATTTCAGCCTTAAATGCACAAATAACACAAGAAATTGGCACTTGATCACTTAAATAGCTTCTGGAAGTGTAATTTTTAAATACAAGTGCTTAGCTTTTGCCTGGATGACACTTGAGGCAAGGAAGTCGCTTCAAAGAACAAGTGACAACTCATATGTTGCTGAGCTGTATAGAAATGAGTTAGGAGCTGCTCAGATGTGGCAGATTTATAGAGGCACTTAAAACACAGGAAAATGGCTTCTAAGCCCTCTGGCCAATTTACAACTTTCTTATGCATTTTCCAACTCAGATAGACCAGACCATCACCTACTGCCACTAGATGGAATATCTCAGGGGATTACTGGATATGTTATCCTCTATGGTGTTTCTTCCCTTGGATAGGATCCTCTCTTTAGAGAACATAGTGCTTCTGGTCTTCCAGGCTCACCCAGTCCTCATGTTACTCTGCTTAAAAGCACTGGTACTTACAGCAGCAACTATATTTTTGATTCTGAATGCCAAATTTTAGATGTGAATTTCTCAATGGACTTTAAAACTTCAGTAGGCTTAGTTGTCAGATCCTTTGACACAGCGCACAAGGGTTCCAGGACTTGATTCTTACCTGTAATGGTGGACTTGTGCAACAAATTTGACACTCGGTAATCCATTCCTAGTCCCCTCCCATCATCACAGATGTTTCTGCCCTGGAGTAATGATGGCAGAGCATTGTCTAAACAGACTGTCTAGGTAGTATGTTCATAGACAGAGAGCAGTCTGTACATCAACATTTGAGATCAAGGCATTTTTTTCTTTCATTGCAAGCTTTCCAGGATTCCCTGCGTAAGTGTTCATTTGTCATTTACAATGACAACATTGCAGTGGAAGATACATAAACTGGGTGGGAAAAACTCATTGCTATACTGTTTGTCATGGTGTAATGAAGGTATGGGAGTGGTCTGTGTTCACAGAAATGCTTTCTGATGCAGTCCCATTCCTGCAGGGGCCATATCCCTGGCAAACAGGGCTCAGTGTCTCTCTTTACTGATGTCACACAAGTAGCTCCTCAACTCATCAGTGGAAGATTTTTCATTGCTGTGGGAACCTTGTTGTGTACCTCTTTGCATTCCCAACTGGCGCCACTTGAAGTAACTTCTTTCCCCTAATCATTCTGTAGGGTGGGGAGAAATGTTCCAGGGATGATGATGCTCAGAAATGAATCTCTGGACTCCTTTGTGCTTTCTTGTGTTATCTCTTATTCCAAATGTCATTCAGAAAGCTAGTTTGAAAAAGTCCATGGTCATTTTTCGAGTCCAATGTTGGCCTTAAGTTTGGTTACCTCTGCTTTCACCACATGTCCTGGAGAATTCTCTATGTGTGACCCATAGTAACCCTTAGACGCAAGCTTTACTGGACCTTAACTCAAATGTGTTTATAACCATGTAGGTACTCCAGTTCCATTACTGGACAGATATCTTCCATACGATGGCAGAGTAGTCAAATTCTCACTTCTTTGCAGGGATCCAAAAGTAGAAAAATGTACAGAACCAAAAGGACATATTTCTCTATGTGGACTGCTTCGAAAGGATTAGATCCTTTTGGCAATTTTAGACTATTTGTCGAAGATCTTTGACACTGGATTATGGTGTTCTTCTGTTAAGGTGCACCTAGCAGTAATTTAAGGTTTCATTAAGGCTTCCCTGAAAGTTTTCAGTACTTTTCTCACATGCACTTGTCTTATCCATCTATTTATAAAAAGCCATGTGCCTCCCTGGAAAAACTTTTTGTGACTATACCTTCCACCAGTAAAGTTATTGAATTACAAGCTTTGTATGTCAATCTTTCCTACTTGATTTTCCAAAAGGGTAATGTGTCTTTGAAACTAATTCATTATTTATGCACAAGTTTGATACTGAGATAGTTTCAGTCAATCTGTTTACCTGTCTTATTTTCTAATTACTTGTACATTACGTAGATGTCCATAGGCAACTCAGATACTACTTGAACAAAATAATCTTCCAGAGAGGATTTAACAGGGATCTCAAATTCGCTGCCTTCAGGCCTCAAGTAGCCAATGAAAAAAATTGTGTGAAGCAAGCTGCTACACAATGTCTTGTTGAAGTAGTTGACTGATCTTATTGTACTTTTGTAACAGAATTTAATACACATTTACCTTGTATAACTAGGGTTCACTCATCCAAGTCAGTAGTTGTCTCTTAAGCCTTTTTCAGTAATGCACCCTTCAACAATATTTGTGCATTTGCTTTATGGGCTTCATTGAATTCTTTTTCAATGCACTACAGGCTGGATGTGATCTCTGTATAGAAGTCATCCTCTGGAGCCACAGTTATTACGTGTTATTGTTCCATGAAGATGGCTACCTAGGAGGGTAAGCTTAGGGCTCTGCCCTTTCAGTTGGTGAGGACGGGCCTACTCATTCCAGATATGACAGTTGCGCACTTACAATAATGTAATACATAGAGCTGTGTGATTACACGCCAAGTTCAGGAAAAAGGATTTTGAGTAAGAAAAGTTCTTAGTCTTGTTAAACATTTCTCAGTGCTGTTACGATCTGGTGACATGCTGCAGTGTAATAGCAGCCATGCAATCAATCAAAAAACAGCAGCAAGAAGTTAAAGCAACTTTTAAAATATGCACTGGACTGTAAAACACTTTGTTATCCTACATTTGTTTGAGCTAGCAGTACATTGGAGATGCTAAACCTCCATTCACTACAAAAAGTTTTGATCAAGTCGCTCCAGTCATAATAGAGTTTTGTATTTTTTTCATGGATGTCAAAATTCATGTTTTGAATTTTATTTCACTTTGGTCCACTTCCAGGTAATTTTCTTGATGTCTGTCTCTCAAACACTACTTGCTTATGATCTAGGACTAGATCAGAATTCTATATGCTAGATATGGATGAGCAGATCATCCTCTTCAGCATGCCAACCCCCTTCCACTTTACTTAGTGAAGCCATGATCTGGAGGAATTTTGGTGGTGATGTATTTTTGTCTGATGCCCTTTAGCAGGGCATAATAGATGTCTGAAGAGGAAATTTGTTGGAAACTTGTTAGCAGAGAATTATGTGTAAAATGGGAGGATCTTCTGGCCTGTGAAAGCTTATGGACTCAACTGTCTAAAAGTCTGTGGCTTTGGTTCTTTTAGTTGACAAGGATGGACCTGCACATCCAAATCAAACATACAACTACATATTTTGTGTTTATCAGAGCCGTACCATCTGCACATATGCCATTTAATTTAGCCAGTTCAGCCTGATTTCCAGTCACAAATCCATCTATAGACTTTAAAAGCTACATTTCTGAGGTATGACAAGCTCTTCTGTTTAGAAAAGAATTTGTTTGCTAAAGTCTCTCTCAAATAAGTAAACCTTGCAGAACAGGCTATGTGTTTTTTCCCCAACCATATTAGTTTTTTACTCATCCAGATGTTTTGAGATTAGCAACAGTTTAAAATCAGATGACAGATTTCTGTGTCTCTGTATGATAATAATTGATAAGGGCATTTTATGTTTCTTGGTTTCTTTAGTGCCAGTTTATTTATTTATTTTACATTTGTTAACCGGGAAATTCTGACTGGACCAGGTCCATTTTCAGCAGAGGCCTGGGTAGAAAAGCTCCAGCATCAAGTTATACAAATACAGTACATCTAGCATAATGCACAAAACAGGTTACCTCATGTATGCTGAGCATAGTAATATAACAAGAAATTAATAAAAACACTCCAGGTAAAAGAAGATATAGAACATAGGTAAAAGACAATATCAGTTACCGTACATCCAGCATAATATACAAAACAGGTTTTATCATATATGCTGAGCATAGTAATATAACAAGAAATTAATAAAACACTCCAGGTAAAATAAGATGTAGAACATGGGTAAAAAGACAATGTTAGTTGTACATTGGTAAGAGAAGAAAATATATCAAGTAAGATTCTACAGTTAAAAGTACCCTTTCAGATGACCAAGCCTACAGGGGATCAGAGATCCAGCATGTGATCGGAGTTTGGGGAGTTGTTAGTAGTATGGGTAGGGTTATGTGATACAACGGCATAACCAGGTACTAAGAAGGTGCAATTTGATGGGAGTTTTTGAATATGGATGTGGAGGGGGCAGTGGACACGGATAGGGGAAGAGAGTTCCAATTTCTGGCAACAGTGTGGGAGTAGAGTGCTTTTTCCCTGCATTATTGTTGGCCTTGGTGATGGAGAGGAGAGATTTTTCACTGGATCTTGGGTACCGGCTTGCAGTTTAGACAGTAAGGTTGGATAATGAGGGGTTTTTTTCAGGATATTTGAGAATATAGTAGGCTGTGCCCAGCTGGTGATAGTTAAGTAGCTGTGGTAGCTCAAGACATTTTAGTTCTTTTAGTGCAGCACAGTGATGTGTTCTATAGGTTGAGGTAGTAGCAAACTTGGCTATTTTATTGTAGCATGATTCTAGTTTGTCTAGGTCACATTGTCTGATTTGGGTAAAGATTGGTGCTGCGTATAACAGAGTTGAGAGGAGGTGGCTTTGTGCAAGAGTGACTCTTGCTTTTTGTGAGAGAAAGGACTTATGTCTGTATAGGGAGCCTAGTTTTTTTGTGTACTAGTTTTATAGTATGTGAGATGTGAACATCAGAGTGGAGATTATTGTCTATTGCAATGCCCAGAAGTTTGGTGTGGTTAGAAGGGGAGATGGTGGTGCCGTCCCTAGATGTTGTGGTAAAGGAGAGGGGTTTTTTTTTGTTTTTATCTATTAGGGGTAAATAGTAGCAGTTTTGTCTTTTTGGGATTTAGAATTAGTTGGATACCTGATATCCATTTTTTTACTGAGTTAAAGGCATCTTGAGTGAGTGTATGTAGGATGGTGGGAGAGGAGGCGGAGCAGATCAGGGTTGAATCATCCGCATATTGTATGTGTGGCATGTTGTGTAGCGCTGTTGAGGTTATTTGTGAAAATAGAGAACAATAGCGGGCCCAGTATAGAACTCAGTGGGACTCCTATGGTGGTTGGAAGTTGCGTAGACAGAGTTCCTTTCCACTGGACTGATTGTTGCCTGTCAGATAGGTAGCTTTTGAACCAGGCTATAGTAGAGGAGGTGAAGAATAATGATGTTAGTGAGTCTAGCAGAATGGAGTGGGAGACCATATCAAATGCTTTTGAGAGGTCTAGGAAAATGTCTGATACATATTTGTTATCATTCCTGTGAAGGTTTATATTAGTGAAGGATAGAAGGGCTGTGGTAGTGATGTGATGTGGACGGAAACTGTGTTGTGTGGTAGATAGTAGATTGTGTGTGTTAATAAATGTCATCACTTGCAAGTAGATGCATTTCTCAAGAATTTTGGATAAGGGGCAAAGGATGGCAATAGGTCTGTGTTTGGAGAATTTGTAAGACTTGCCTCCTTTATGGAGAGGAATGATTTGAGATGCTTTCCAGAGTTTGGGTATGTAGGATTCTAGTATGGAGCGATTTATAAGGATGGAGACAGGATGTGATAGGGAGTCACTAGCCATTTTTAGGTATGCAGCAGGTATGTTATCAGCTGCCAGTGTGGTTGGCTTTAGTTTTAGGAGGAGTTTTTTGATAGTTGAGGTGGGCACTGGTGATAGGCTGAAAGAGGGGGTGGTGTGGGATAGGTTAGGTTGTGATTGAGGTGGACTGTTTTTGGTTATTTGACTGGACAGGGCTACGATGGATTTGGTAAAATGGTTATTAAATTGAGAAGCTTTGTCTAAGGTATTGTTAGTAGAGCTGGGTGCTGGAGTTGTGGTTTTGCCTGGCTTTAGTAGGGAGTTAATGGCATGCCAAAATTTTTGTGGATTATTTGAATAGTTCCTTTGGGCACTAAGAAAATAGTTTTGTTTGTTTATTTTGGATTCAGCCTTGGCCTTGTTTCTAAGCTGTTGATAGTATTGCCTGGAGCTAGGGGTTTTGTCAGTTTTCCAGGTTTTATCTCTAGCTTTTTAGTAAGACTCTAGTGTCCCTATTTAGCCAGGGGTGCATAGTTAGCTTTTAACTCTGATCTTTCTGCTGTGAGCTAGACTATTAAGGATGTTTGAGAAGGTAGTATTGAAGTAGTCTACTGACTGGTCTAACCCAAGTGTCCGTAGTGGTTCCCAGTTGCAGTGGCTTAGGACAGTATTTGGGTATCGTGGGGTAAGGTTACGGTTGTCTCGTACGAATTTGTAGACTACTGGTTTGGGGTGATTGGAGTGTTTGTGGAGTAGGAAGGTGGAGAGATGATCACTTAGGTCATCTGGGAGACAGCCTACTGTATAGTTTTGTTTGGGATAGTTGGTTAGTGTCCAGACCAGTATGGATTCTCTCTTTTTCTCATCTATTCTAGTTGGTTCTTCAATTAGTTGAAAGAACCCATATAGATTGTTATGTGTAGAGGGGCTGCTGGAGTTACAGGTTGCCCAGTCAGTGTTAAGGTCTCCTAGTAGGATTCTTTCCGGAGGTAGATTGTCCTTTGTCCAGTGTAGGATGCCTTCTGGTCTGAGTGAGTTGTTGCCTGGAGGTATGTAGCAGCATATTATATTGATGATCTTGATGTTTCTTATGGATAAAACAGAAAATAGGACTTCAGCATTTTGAAAAATGGGTGGTGTGGTGTGCAGATGCCAAATGCATCTGAAGGCAAACTATGTAGGAGGCTTTCAATGTGCATTCAGAGATGATGAACAACTTTGTTAAAGAAAAATTGGTTATTTTGTTTTTCCTGGACATTTTCCTATAAAGATATCATCAGCCTTTTTAGCCAGATGTGAAAGTTTAGTATAGTAAGCAAATGGCCATACAGTTTGGAGGTTTTCATTGGTTCATTTGCCACTGTCTCATAACAGATCAGGTTCTGTGGTTTTGGATTTGTATTGTGTGCAGGCTAAATCAAAATCAGTCCTTATTTACTTTATATATTTTACATTTGTTGACTGAGGAAGTCTGGGTGGGCATAAAGGTGCCTTTTCAGAAAGGTGGCTGAATATTGAGTAGCAGCTTAATTCGAACACTTGCAGTGTGAAAACAGATACTCAGCAGGGGAAAGCCAGTGGACCTGTATTTCTGGACAAATTTCAGTAACTGATTAGTAAGTACACTACCTGGATGCCAGGAAAAAAGAAATACAGAGGACCTGAAAAAAATCAGCTACAAAAGGTGAGGAAAAAAACACTGACTGGGAAAAGTACTGCAGCTATTCAGCAAGAGGCAGTGTAAACTCCAGACATGACTTCCAGTAACCTAGAGGAAAGTATAAGACAACTGCACACAGACCTGGTTAAAATAAACAAAGCACTGAGTGAGTGTATTGACTCAAACAACAAAAGGCTGGGAAAATGGAAGTCGCTTTAAACAAATATTCAGATGAGATGATAAAACTGCAAAAATCAGTGGTTGAAGTGAAGAAATTGCTAGCAAAATATGAGACTACTCAAGCAGAAATGTTTCAAAAAAAATAATAGAGGACAAAGCATGTAGGGGAAAACCTAAGATTTTGTGCTGTACCAGACAAGCTGAAAGGAACAGACCATATTAATTTTATGAAAGCCCAAATAAGGAACTGGACTGGTATTCCATAGCAGGAGCTGTTACTTGAAAGGACACATTGTGTGTATTCTCCACACCTGGCTATGAGAAAGGAACCTAGACCTTTAATAGTAAAGATGTAATCCTACCAGTAGAAGGAGCTGATTCTGACAAAACTGTGGCAGAAGGACAAAGTACTGAAAGTAGAAGACAGCATAGTGTTTGTGGAGAATGATTATTCATACACCAGGCAGAAGGGGAGTAAGTTTATTCCACTGTTCAGGGAATGTCAAGAAGCAGGTTTGAGATTCAAACTGCTGTACCCAGCTATTTTAAAAATGTTCTTCCCTGGCGGGACAAAATCATTTTTTGAAGTACATGCTAAGGAGGAAATACAAAAGTTTGTCCAATAAAAAGTGAGCTGTGAAACAGAAGGAGATTCTTGCTTGTTTTTCTGGTAATAAAGACCACAGAAAGACTGTGCCAATAAAACCTTTTCCAGTGTTTCAACAGAACTTGGAAATTAACAAATGTGGGATAACAAAGCAATAATTATGTTTGTGAAACATGACAGAACAAGAAAATCTGGAAATAGTGGACTTAAACTTGTAGGAGACTCTAAAACATATGCCCTACTTCATGTTGTTAATGTTCGGAAAAATACTTAGCCGAGGGGAAGTGGAGGGAAAAGGTTAACTAAGTAAAACAATATTTTTTCTTAATGGTACTTTTTTATAGTATATGATTTATTTGCATGCTATAAAGTAAAGTTTTCTGAGGTATATTTAAGTATAGTGGAGATACTAATGTAAACAGGTGTTCCTGATTTTTTTTCTTTCTCCCTTTCTCCTTGTTCAAGTTTAAGAAATGTAGGCACTGCAATGTAAAAAAAGTCTGATTAAAAGAGCATAACAAAATAAAAATTGGTGTGCTTTCTCATTCTTGCATAGGGGAATGACTGGATTAAGGCCCTTGCCTTAATCTAGTAACCAGTTTTAAGAGAAAGCAACTAAATAAAAAAGAATATTGAATATTGTAAGGCTTTTTTTCTAGCAAATAAATGTATGCTTATTAGCAATTCTGTATTTGGTCCTCTTGTCTCTAGGAGACAATCTGATAAAAAGAAATGTTTAAGAGATAATGTTCTCTGAAAGTATACAAGTGTTTCCTAGCTGGGGAGCAGATGAGACAAAACCAGACAGCACTTAGAAGCATAGTCTGCACAATACATCTTAGTACAGATAACCTTTCTTTCAGGTTAACTCAAATTTGTCAGTGTGGCTGTCCATTTGGAATATTTGTTCCTATTAGGAGGGTTAAACTTCAATATTTGAAGATGTACATAGTTGTGCATTTTATTAAGTTAGGTTTTAAGGGGGTATTGGGGGCATGTTTGTTTGTTTTTTGAGGGCATTCAATAAAACAAAATGTTTTGTAAGATGTGACATAAGCTGAAATGGATATGACAAGAAACAACTGTATAAAATATCAACCTGACAAGCAGTGTATGCACATAACACACAAGTTGGAACTAGACATTTAACAAAAAAGCTGTTATAAATAAAAGGTGGGAATAATAACTTTAATACAATGATGTTTTCGGTAAATGTCAATGGTCTCAAAGACAAATACAAAAAAGAAAGATTAGTGAACTATAATAAAACTGTAGCATACAAATAGCTATACTACAGGAGACACACTTGGATAGAACTGAACGTGTGAATTTGATCAGGATGGTTATACAGCTGAATACCTGGAGCAAAGGAAAAGAGTATTTATATTAATTGCAAGAGGAGCTCCAATAGTTATAATGGAGGATAAACAATAATAATGGAAAATTTGTAGTATTAAGGGGCTACTGGCAAAGGAGGATGATTACACTGGCATGTATTTATATTCCACCTAAAACTGCTATAATGGAGCTTAAGAATGTTCTGGGAGAAGTAATCATCTTTCAGCAAGGAATATTACTTATAGGTGGGGACTGGCATTTGATTTGCAACAGTGAAGATGTGTCTGGAGGGCCTAGAAGGGAAAAATATAACAACGGAGGGTAGATTTTTGAAGACATTTATGAAAATATTTGAAATGGAAGATGTGAATTTGCACATTATTCTCCTAGATACAAAAACTGGGCTAGGCTGAAGAGTATTTACATTTCACAGGAACATGTGCATTTAATTGTAGATCTTGGTACATACCCAATAACTATTTCAGATCATAGGTTTATAAGTGTGTACTCTGCTAATGGCCCTGGAGCCTTTACAAGCCTAGCCATAGGATTAACCTGGCATAGTGCTACACAACCTTTGTTCCCAGTGCCTCTGTCGAGTAGAACCACTGGAGTTATCCCCAGGGTGAATTTTCTGTTTCCCATCCACTCATCAAGATTTCTCTTGAAGAGGTCAACGGGGTGCTTTTCTTGACATGTATGGGAAGTCTGTTCCATAGCATGGGCAGTCGCTGAGTTATGAACCTGTCCCTCCAGCATGTTCTATTAATTGTGGTAATGAGGTTGAAGTCTCTGGAGCATGTGGTACGGAGGGATTGGGATTTCTTTAGATGTAGCATTTTTAACAGAGCTGGGTCAGGCATAGCTTTGTAAGTCAAGCAGAGATCGCCTCTAAGTAGGCGATATGAGACAGAGAATAGTTGGAGGTTTTTGAGTCTGTCCATATAGGACAAGTGTTAAGGCCTAGGATCCTCTTTGTGAGGTACTTTTGCGGCCTCTCCAGTTGTTGCAGGTGTTTATTGAGGTACATGCCAAATGAGGCATTGTACTCGATGATTGGCCTAATGAGGGAAGAGTAGAGGGAGACAATGACCTCTTTCTTCCTGGATGCAAACCCTTAGTAATGAGATGTGTCACATAGAAGGACTTTCTGACCACAGTGGCAATGTAGTGATCAAAAGAGAGGTTGCTGTGTGTTCCCAGATCTCTTATAATGCCTTCTGTGTTCAGTAGACTACCATCAATGTGGTAATTCATGAGAACCGGGTTTTTCCCAAAGGGGATGACAACACATTTTTGGCATTGACCTTAAGGCCATGGTTCTGACACCAGCTGGTCACAGTGAGGCCATTCTGTAGGATGTCAACATCAGTTGGGGAGTTAATAATAGCTCCCAACTTGCAATTGTCTGCAAACTTTGTCAGCCAGAGTCCCTTTGTGTTGGCCTGGACTTCAGAGAAATAGATACCAAACAGGAGAGGACCCGGGACCGAACCCTGTGGGACTCCACTCATGACTAATCGGCAATCTGACCTGATAAAAATTAAAGTCGAGTTATCAATAGGTCATCCACCAATAATAACTAAAAAACAGGGTAATGAAATAAAAATGAGAGACTGGCACTTTCCCACCTATCTGTTGAAAAGAGAAGAATTTAAGGAATGGGTAGTGGAGATTATTTAGGAGCTATTAGAGAAGATAGAAATGTCATCTGAAAATGTAGCTAGGGAATGGGATAAAATTAAAGTCAAGTTATCAATAGGGTGGAAGTGGAAAGCTTCACTATTCCCTTGCAGAAGGATAATGATATCCAGGATGCGGAATCCTACACCAAGGCACTCTATAGGCCTCTTCAGGATTGCATGGACTGTGCTGTCCCAAATAAAACCAAGACTCCTTCCTCAAGCAAGAAGAAACCAGTCTGGTGGAACCCTGGCCATAAGCAAACTTTACAATAAAAGGAGGAGACTTATACAAAAAAAGGCCAAATCTCAAGTAGAAAAATCATCCCTGATCAGCATTAGTAAGAAATTGAGGCCCCTCATCAAGTCAACTAAAGGTAATTTTGAAAAGAAAGTTGCCAAGGATGCCAAGAATAAACATAAGGCCTTCTATGGCTACATCAAAAACCTAAATGGCAACACTTAGGTCTGTTCTGAGCTAGTAGAAAATGGAACAAAATACACTGACCCTTCTGACATTGCCAACATCTTGGCTGACAGGTTCAGTGCAAATTTCTCCCCCCCCCCCCACACTCACCACCTACAGGGCCTATTACCACTGATACGTTGGTTAACAAGGCTCTATCTAAAGCTAAAAACACTGCCTCCATGGGACCAGATGGCGTCCCAGGCTGTGTCATACGCAAGCTCCAAAAGGAATTAACCCTGCATCTTAATACCCTGTTCAGTCTCAGCCTCTCCACAGGATATGTGCCCATAGAATGGTGCACGGCAACGGTGGTCCCGCTACATAAGGGTGGGGCCACAACTGACCCTGGGAACTACCGACCAATAAGCCTGACTAGTCTGATCTGTAAGGCTATGGAGCGAATCATTATGGAACTCATAAATGGAGAGATTGGGAACCTCCAGTCGCTGGACCCCACACAGTTCGGCTTTGTCAAGGGCAGATCATGCCTCCTGAACCTGGTGGATTTCTTTGAGACAGTTACTCAGGCTATAGATAAGGGAAAGGAGGTACACACGGCTTACCTAGACCTTGCTAAAGCTTTTGACACCATTCCCCATTCAGGTATTATTGATAAGCTCACCAGCCTGGGCATAAACCCTTACATCACAAGATGGATCGCAAACTGGCTCTCAGACAGATCCTATAAAGTAAGAGTAGCGGGATCTATGTCCGAATCCAGACCAGTAACGAGTGGTGTGCCTCAGGGCTCTGTCCTGGGGCCCCTCCTGTTTGGCATATACTTCTCAGAAGTACAGGCAAGCACGGAAGGGCTGTGGCTGACTACGTTTGCGGATGACTGCAAACTGGGTGCTATAATAGAGTCTGAGGCTGACATGGAGATCCTCCAGAAGGGCCTAAATGAGACTGATGCATGGTGTCAAAGCCATGGTCTCAAGCTAAATGCGGGTACTCTGTTTTTTCCAAAGTGGATTACTATGCATTTTTTTGCAAACTACAACATAGGAGGTAATCCCCTGAAATATGAAGAAGAAATAAGGGATCTAGGGACCCAAGTATATAGTCAGCTCTCCTTTGATAACCATGTTGCCAAAGTGGTTAGAAAATCCTTCTGTGACCCATCTGATCACGAAAGGGTTTGCATCAAGATCTAAGGATGTAGTGGTGCCCCTCTACTCTTCCCTCATCAGACCCATTATTGAGTACAATGCTCCAATTGGAATGTACCTGGCTAGACATCTCCAGCAGCTGGAGAGACCACAGAGGTACCTAAAAAAGAGGATTACTGTCCTCAAACAGTTACCCTATGCAGCACGATTGAAAAAGCTAAGACTGTTCTCTGTTGCATACCGCTTTCTTAGAGGCGATCTCTGTCTAACGTACAGAGCCATGTCCAACCCAGAATTGTTGAACATGCTCCACCTTAGAAAACCAAATCTACTCGAGCTACACACTCTAGGGATATAAACCTCAACACAACAATGAATAGAACATGCTGGCGGGATAGATTCTCTTCGCAGAGACTTCCCTTACTATGGAACAGAGTCCAGATCTACATAAGACAGAGCCCCTCACTATCACTCTTCAAGAGGAACCTTGAGTGGATGGGTAACAGAAAGTTCACACCGGGGATCACACCAACAGCACTACTAGATAGGGGCCAAGGGTACTATCTGCTAGTACAAGGGTCTAGGGAAATACTAAAGGGGCGGTGAATACCGCACAATGTGGCTGGGCTAATATATGCCTTCGGGCAGATAGCCCAGTACCAACCTATGAACCTAAAAGAAAGGGAGATATGGTTAAGAGGTAACGAGAATTATTTAGAGAGACTGACAAATGTTAAAGTATTGCAGAATAGGGGGATTCTCACAGAACAAGAAGAGGATCAATTGCAGAATGCTAAACAAAAATAAGGTATTACCTAGTTAAAATGCATGAGTTTAGAAAGATTGCTGTTAAGCAACTGTTTTTTGATAACTCAAGAGCACAAAAGCTTTTAGCACAATGACTTGGACAACAGAAAGTAGAAAGGGCCGTTGCCAAGCTTACTGAGCCTGTAGCAAGGAAGAAAATAAATCCTGTAGAAGTATTATAATTATTTTGGAAATTCTATGAATGTCTGTATAAAGCAGAGAAATACGAGAATCAAGAAAAGGTACAAATTGAAATGTTTATGGAAGAATTAAATATGTCAATGTTAGAGATAGATGAGGCTCAATTACTAGCAGGATAGGAGGAGATGACATAAAAATTGTGATGTATAACTAATCTACAGGAAAGTCCCCAGGAATGGATAATGTCCTGTGGAAGTTTGGAAGCTAGAAGAGAAAAAAATGATAAAAGATCTGGAAGGTTTTGTTTAACAGTATTTTAAGAGGAGGAGAACTTCCAGCATCTTGGAAGAAAGCGATGGCAGCTGTAATACCTAAAGAGGGTAAAGATCCACTAGATCCAGCTTCATACAGGCTCATTTCAATAGTAAGCCATGGTTCTAAAGTGTTTGTCTATAATGGCTAAAAGAATGGCAAAAGTGATGCCAAAATTGATAGGTGTGGATCAGTGTGGTTTTATGAAGGGGAGGCTAACATTTAGCAGAACTTTGATGATCCAGAGGGAAGCAGAACGTAAGAAAATACCACTGTTGTTGGTGGGACTTGATGCAAAAAAAGCATTCTACAGAGTAAGCTGGGATTTTATGAGCAGGGCAATGGACACATTTGCATTCTGTGATAAAATTATAAGATTGATTAGGAGGATATATGAGGGAACAGAGACAAAATTTCAAGTGGGTGGGTTCCTCTCTTATAATTTCCGCGTGAACAGGTAAACCAGGCAGGGGTGTCCTCTCTTCCCTTTATTTGCATTATGTTTAGAATCAGTGGCAAAGAAAATAAGGGACTCAGAAATTCAAGGATATAATTGGTATGGTAGTCAAGAAAAGTTGACTCTATTTGCAGATTGTATTATTTTATACCTGATAAAACCATAAAAGGGCATTGCAGTGTTGTGGAACATTCTGAGACACTTTCATATCTCTTTTAGGCTTGTATAGGCCCTAGTACCTATGAACCTATTGCCAAGCTACCTTCAGGAGAAAGTGAAAATTGATTTCTTACTGATTCCCCATCAGAAGGCTGTGTTTACATGCCGCTTCCAGGGAAAATGCAGAATACTGCATAATGTTAAGCAAAGGAAAACAGTGTGCAACTTAATACTAAGTTGAACAGCACTTCACCCACACTGTCATTTCTGCTTATGGCCAGTTTGTGCTGCAGAAAGATGGAAAGTGCAGAAAACGGTAGCAGGTACTTGTTTGATAGCTTGGTTGCAGTTTAGCTGTGACAGACTGCAGGTGCAGCTGGCAAATTACATTACAAGTCAGTAATTTTTTTGTCATTGTAACCCATCTGCCATGAGTTTGCTACTCAACCTTTGGGTAGCGTGGATGTGTCTTGGGGGGGGGGGGGGTAAGGTTCTCTCTGTACTAACTGCACTGCTGTAAAAGTAATACATGCAGTGAGGGTCTGTATTTCCTTGCTATTTTTTTTGTATGGTTACTGTATAATATCTTCTACCTGGTAGTAGTATAAAATTCACTGGGTTTTTTTTCAATGTTTTATTTCCGTCACATGAACGTGAGATATGTATCTCACCACTGTAGATGTATACATTTTACACTGCTAGTGAATCTTGGCCATAAGTGAAATGTTCTAGCATAGTAGCACTCTGTTTTCAAAATACATGTACTGTTGTACCTCTTTTGTTGGTGCAGGATTTTTGTCCATAAGTTAAATGTTCTAGTGTAGTAGCACTCCATTTTCAAAATACATGTGCTGCTGTACCTCTTTTGGTGCAGGACTGAAGAATTAAAAATGTAACTTGGGTCATCTGGCATCAATAATACAATCAGCAAAACAATGCATAAATCTGGCATCAATAATACAGTCAGCAAAACAATGTACAATGCTAAGGATATTAATTTCATGAAAAATGTATGTTGGATACATTTTTTTAAGTAATCACATTCTGAATTGTAAAAATGTTAAGTAGTCAGAAATGAAGAGTGATGTTGGGGCATCAAGCTTTTAAGAATCCCCTGATGTAAAAAAAAACAGCTTCTGCAACATTTACAGCTCACTGCGTTATACAAAACGTCCCGCCATCTGCTAATGTGTGGCACTGGTATGTGATGTCACATTCAGACCTTAACTTTGTCCAGTTCATTTGTGGGCTGGGTTAGGGAAGCAGCAGAGTAGTACAAGAGCTCTGGTAAGTAAAAAAACGGTGTCAGTGCATGGAGTGTGAAATGTATAGAAGCTATTTGCATGTAGACTGTAGAGCAGAATTGAGAAACTGACACCCCTAAAAATCACACTTGTATTATATGACCAAAACCAAATTCCACTTTAGTTCCCCTTTTTTGGTTCTGTTTGTTTTATCTTGCTTGTGACATGAGCCTGTTTTCCCTTACTGCTTACCTGTTCTAATGTAAATTTATTAAGGAATGTTAAATATATTTGTAGAAGAGCAGCGATGTAACAGTATTTAATTTTTTTTAACTAGTCACATACAGAAGACCTTGAAGTTCGACTGAAACAAACTGAAGTGGAAAAGCAGTCCCTTGAATCCCAACAGCAAGGTCTTAAGCTTGATAATCAACAGTTAAAAAATTCCCTGGAGCTAGAAGAAAGGGCTTTATCTTCCCTACAGGAAGAGTTACGGAAGCTAAGGGAACAAATCAGAATCTTGGAGAGTAAAGGGGCAGGTACTGAATCAATTCTTGCAGAGAATCAGAAGCTGAAAGACCACTTAGAAGAAGAAAAGCAACGAATCTGGAACTTTGTAAATCAGAAAGAGACCCTTGTAGCTGAAGCACAGATGTTAAGAAGAGAACTTGATAAAGAGCGTAAAATAACTCAAGACTTGAAGGATAAACTGGAACAGTTGAGCAATTCTCAGCCTGTAGCTGATACAGAAGAAGAACTAAAAACAAGCGAAGAGACAGGTGAGCTACATGCTCGTCTAAGTGAGCTAGAAAGGAAGCTGACCTTTGAACAGCATCGGTCTGATCTCTGGGAAAGACTTTATCTTGAAGCTAAAGAGCAGAAGGAGGATTCAGGTGCAAAGAATTATTGGGAAAAGCAAGGCCAAGGGAAAAAATCCAAGGAAACTTTGTTCAGCACTGTTCAAGATACATTTGACGCTGTGAAGAATTCAACGAAAGAATTTGTGAAACATCAAAAGGAAAAGATAAAACAGGCCAAAGAAGCTGTGAAAGAAAATTTAAAAAAATTCACAGATTCAGTAAAATCGACTTTTAGACATTTTAAAGATTCTACAAGAAATTTATTTAACCGAAACAAAGGTAAGAAATTTGGTCAAAAGCAACAGAAGACAAAAAAAACAATGGATGACTGCCATAAAAGTGATGAATGTGCTCAAAAATATGAGAAGCATCACAAAGCAGATAAGCAGAAAGACTCCTGGAAGTTTAAGCACAAGATTTCACCTTTCACACAGACTAATTATAAAGAAACAGGAAAGCACGATACAGAGGATCTTCAGTCATCTGCACAAAATGAAAATTGGAAATGCAGCCCAGGGCATTCTTGCAGCAAACAGGATGATGCTTATATGAAATCACAGAAGGGCTGCTCTGGGGTATTTGAATGTGCTCATCAAGAATCTATGAGTCTATTTAATAAAGCTCTTGATCCCATAAAAGCAGATGAGTTTAGTCAACTACTGCAGGCTTATGTAATGCAAGAAGTGGATAATTTCCATCACTGGGCAGAATTACAAAAATTTATCAGCAGATTTTTTCACAATGGCATATTCATACATGATCAGATGTTGTTCACTGATTTTGTTAATGATGTTGAAGATTACCTTGAAGACATGAAGGAATATCAGAAGGGTAGTCATGATGTATTTGAAGATTTGGATGATTACGTATACAAGCATTTCTTTGGAGAAGCCTATGGACCAAGGTGAGTTTAAAAATGAAATGTGATTATTTTCTTAAAGTCTTGTAAGTCTGCACAGATTATTTAACTGTACAAGGTTTACAGACTTGTCCAACCTGTGAATCGCTTCCTTGAGGCTTTTGATATTTTTATTTATTAATTTGTATTTATATTTGCTTACTGGGAAAGTCTGAATGGGTTGTAAATGCCTTTTCACTGGAGGTCTGTGATTATTGGCAGAATTCCCCCTTTCAACCTTCTTGATTGGGGGGGGGGCTAGAATTTAGCTTTTCAAAATTCAGTGGTGATAATTCTGAACAAATGGATAAAGAAGGTGTGTCACAGTAGAATTTACTCAACTTCCATCTTTTAGAGGCATCCATTTTACTCCAAAGGACCAGCAATGGCATGCTCTATATTTATAAAGCAGTTGCTGAAGGGCACAGTAATTCAGAGTCCCTCCTGTACAGGAAAGGAAGCAGGATATTTTTCAGTGGCTCAACAAACAGAAGTCCCAACCAACCAAAAGCCAAGGCACTAAAAGGAAATGGACGTATGATAATTCTACCAAATGTAGCAAAAAGGGTTCCCCTTCCAAAACGGGTAACCTCACTTCCACCCTGTGACTATGCTGAGGCTTAGTTTCCATCATTTCCAAGTTCCCTCCCTGGTGCCCAATCTCGAAAGTTAGCTGTCAAAAAGGTGCCCCAGCCTTTTGTGGTTTCTGACAAATGGGTGCTCAGTATCATTGGCAGAAGTTATAGGTGGCAGTGGAGGGAACATCTGCCTCTGTTCAGTGGGGTTCACCATCACTCGCTGGACCAGACTTTGTTATTCCTATACTCTGGCAAATGCTGGACTCCGGGATCATACAGCCATTCTCTCCTTCAGAAAGAATTAAAGGCTTCTATGCCAGAATTTTCCTGGTCTCCAAAAAGAGCAGTTGTGGAGACCAGTGTTGGACTAGTCCTTTCTTAATATTTTTGTTAGTGTCCCCAAGTTCAAGATTTTCACCTTGCAGGCAATGCTTTCCTGTTCTGCCATACCACTGCTTCATGGTGACCCTGGACTTGAAGGATGCTTATCATATCCCCATTGCTCATCTTTTCAGGGTATATCTGATTTGTTGTGTCTGCTTTGCACCATCAGTTCTCTGCAGTGTCCTTTGGGCTATCCACTAAATTTCAAGTGTTTACCAAATGCCTTTCTCTGGTAGTGGCTGTCTGCCAGACTCTTGACATTCACATTTATTCCTTACTTGGATAACTTGCTGATCTGTGCAGAGTCTGTATCCAGTTGTTTGGAATCACTAGAAAAGGTTTCGACTTTAACTTTCCCAGCTAGGGTTCAAGTTGAATTTTTGGAAGCAATGCCTGATACCCTTGGAAAATCCCATCTTCCTGGGGTGCTTTATCAACACTGAAAAAAAAATTACCTTTCTTCCCAAAGACAGGGCCTTGTCATATCAGATGATGATTCAGGAATTCTCCAGGAGGAACATTTCCTCATCAAGAGAATTTCTAAAAATTCTAGGACTGATGGCATCCACGATTCTCCTGATACCCTGACCAGTCTCCACATGAGGAAAATTCAGTAGTTTGTATGAAGTAGTGTAACCCAGAATCTACATTCCCTGGAATCACAGATACAGTGGTGGAGATCACAGTTGAGTATCAGTCTAGGACTTCTTCTTCCCATGTGTTCTGGCACAGTCTGTCCAGACAGGTTCATCCAGCTTCACTTGGGGAGGTTTGTCAATGGAAGTCCAAGTGCAGGCTACTTGGAGGGCCAGGAATGTGCAGAAGTATATCAATATCAAGGAAATGCTGGGAGTGATCCACACTTTGAAAGTCCTTCACCACTGTAGACTCTGGGCCCTCCTCTTGTGGTTATGGACACAGTAATGGGGTACGTCAACCAACAAAGAGGTTGAAGCTCATATCCTCCATGCTGGTTGGCAGTGATGGCCTGGAAGCTAGCTTTACAGCATTCTCTGACTCTTAAGGCATCATACATCCTGTCAGAGCAAAATATTTAGCAAATAGGCTAAGTAGATCCTGGGCAGACCCATATGATTGGCAGCTCTAGGCAGTGGTGTCAAGGATCTAGTCCAAATGTGGGTACTGCCTCAGAGATCTGTGTGCCTCCTTTCAAAACAGACAGCTGGAGAAATTCTCTTCCAGACATCCTTGCAAGCCATGCTTGGAGAACAGATGTATTCTCATTCCCTTGGACAGGAATGTTCTATTATGCGTTCCCACCCGTTTCACTGATTCACAAGTTACTTCTGAAAATTCAGAAAAAAATGCCAAATATCATTGTGGTAATCCCCTATTGGCCCAGGGAATCTTAGTTCACCCTTCTAATGGTATTGTCCAAGGGTAATTATCACATACTTCCGCCTGCTCTGGATGTGCTCAGATAGTCTCAGGGGTGACTCGTGTACCCCAGTTTGGAGCAACTGCAACTAACTGCTTGGATGATTCAGTCTTGACTCTGTTTAAGCACTTGTTTCATGAGGATGTGGAGCAAGTGTTAAATGAGGCCAGAAGACCTGCTGCTGCAAAAAAATCTTGCTTTTACAAATGAATGAGGTTTTCAAATTGGTGGCAAAATGGGAAGAGGGTCCCTTGAGGTTAACACTTGAAGTTAACATCCCTTTGGTCTTGGAACATTTGTGTGAGCTACTTCATGAATTTAGTGACCGTTTCTACTTGTCTGCCAATGGATCTCCCTCATTCTTCTCTTTTGGTAAAACAGTTCATGAAAGGAGTATTGCCTATGAGACCCCCTCACAAACAAATTCCTCCTTAATATGATCTCATCTATGTCCTGGAAAAATTGACCTTGCCATCTTTCAGACCGATCAGAAGCCCTTAACATGGAAAACTGTTTTGCTTATTGCCCAGATCTGCAGGATAAGTCTTTGAGCTGCAAGCTGTCATGGTGGGACATCCCTACTTTATTTTCCACAGGGTTGTGACACAGTAACCCATCTTTCATGCCGAAAGTGGTCTCAGAATTCACTCTTAATTAGTCTGCCAGTCTCCCTATGCTTTTCCCAGAAGGGCAAGAGTGTACTTCATACCCTGGACATGTACCAGCAGCTCGGGTACTACCCTGGCAGAATGAAACCCTTCAGGAAAGCTGAAAGGCTTTTTATTTCCTACACAGGGTCAAACAACAGTTGATCTGTCACTAAGCAGATCACTGCATGTTAGGTGTCCTCTGTTTTTTGTTACACCCAACATGGCAAGGTAGAGGCACATTTCACCAGGGCCTTTTCCTTTTCAGTGGCATTTTGGAAAGGAGTAGACTCGAGTGTTGTAGAGGGAGCAATTTGGTCCTGTGTTCGTACCTTTTATGAAGCACTACAAGCTAGATGTCTTTTCTAGATCCAGAACAGGGGCTTTGATTGGACCATTCTTCTGGGGTACCTTGATCCTTAGCCTTCCTCCTCCTAGGTTGGATAAGATTTTGGAATCTACTCAAATGCCAGTAAAGCAGTGTGTTAGCTGGACATAGCCCAGGTGTGCAAGTCCTACTTACCTATAACAGTATATGTTTATAGAACTGACTGCTTTACTGGCCGTACCCAAACACCACCCCCTTTTTTTGGATGTACATAGTTTGATGTTTGGGTTTCTCTTGACCACCGCTCTGTGGTATTTATTGGTGCGTGTGTGTGTGTGTGTGTGTGTGTGTGTGTGTGTGTGTGTGTGTTTTGGTTTGGAAGTAGGTGTTTGCAGAGCTTGTGTTTCTATCTTCTCTTCCTGCTGGACCGTAGAAAAACTGAAAATGTTCTGTTTGTGGGTGTGGATGGTAGTCCCTGTACAGTCAGGTAGTAGGAAGGACCCTTAGCTTTAGTAGACTGTCAGAGGAAGGTAGCAGGGTATTTCTACCTGAATGCTAGAAAGGCAGTCTGTTCTATGGTATTCTAGGTAAGTAGGATTTAAGCAGCTGTACTTTATGCAGGATTAGAAAGTGAGCTTAGAAAAGTTAAAAAAAAAAAAAAAATGCAGATTGGTCACTTGGCATTCCAGAAAAGGAATTAGTATACAGAGAAACCCAGTGAAAAACAAGTGCACTTAGTCATGTCTCAAAATCCATGTACCATTATGAAGCAAAAAAATCTTTTCATTATTCCTGCCATTTTTTTTTTCCTTCCCCATAGCTGACCATCAGCTGCTCCAGCTTCTCTCCTCATTTACTGGGTCCACTAGGCATACCTTATCCTTCCTCAGGCTGAACCTGACTGTTGTCCCAGATGAGTGAGGAAGTCCAGGATGATGGTGCAGCATCATACTAGTCCCATGGCGGCCTTGTGAGCTGGGCAGTCTGGGATAAGTGAGGAAATCGAGGATGGTGGTGTGCAGCATCATACTACTGCCTGGTAGTGTGTTCTAATCCCATGGCCACCTTGTGAGCTGGGCAGTCTGGGATGAGTTATGAAATTGAGGATGGTGGTGCAGCATTGTACTGCTGCCTGGTAGTGTGCTGTAATCCCATGGCGGCCTTGTGAGCTGGGCAGTCACTGCCTTTGGAAGATGCATGCTGTCGTCCATGCAAGTACAACCTTTTGGCCAAATGGTATACCACTTGCAGTGCAGAGCTCATCATATGAGCCTAAGTAGCACACTCTGCTTCCCCAGGATGGGTGAGCCGGCGTCTGCCACTCACTCATACACTGCTTCTCTGCCTCTGTCTCTCTCTCTCGTTCTCTCTCTGTCCCCTTCCTTCCACTGTCCATGCTACTAGTCACACATAAGTCATCTTGGGTGCAGTAAGGGCTTTATCCATCTGCAGCATGGGACCATTGTCTGTGCCTAGTCATTTTCCCTTGCTGAAATAAACAGTAGATTGGTTTGGCACTGTAAGCCAGGCTGTAAGTTTCATGTGCCTTTCATTGCTGAATGTAGGGCTGCACTCATTTTGTATGTAAACTGTTTTTTGAATTATTCCTGCACCCAGACAGACCCATGTTTCCCTTAGAAGACCCCTTATTGCTTGCTTGCCTAAAATACCATTGCCACTGTTGTATATGATTACTAGTCTAATGACTCCAAGGGGCCTTTCCAAGCCTAGCCAGCCAGGTATTCCAGGTGAAAAAAATCAAACCCTGTACCTTGTGTCTGTGAGGTAACTACCTTAGCCGTTATGCCACCCCCATTCCCCTTACCACACCCCTGTTGCTTCATGACATTGGAAAAGGACAAAAAAGTTTGGACTTTGTAGCTCAGCAGACAGCATTAGTATAGTACATAATTTTGAAAAGAAAGGTTTTGAAAAGAAATGTAGTCAAAGGACAGTTTTTAAAGTTGAGTGAGCTCATGGAAGAAAGTATTTTTTTTTGAGCAAGAGTTTGTATGATGGAAAATAGGTTTTATACAAGGGGTTACCCGATCAATCTAGTTAAAGAGATGAAAGCTGAAGTTGTAGCCTCACGTAATATGGGGGGGGGGGTCACTATTATGATAAAAGTAAACAAAAAGGAAGTCAAGATAAGTTTAGTTTAGCTTGTATTTTGTCCAATACAGTGGATGAAAAAAGTATAAAGCAGATTATTCAGGCATTCTTTAAAGATTGTCCAGGCATTCTTTAATGTATTCAGTTGTATTTATTACTGCTGGTAGTAACTTGATTAAAGTGTAGCTATCATTTCTAAGTCTTTTGGATTAAGCACTTGGGCTTCAGACCAGTTGTTTTACATTAGGAAGGTTTGTGGCCTGCACTGTGGTGGCAGGACAGGTAGCTTACATCCTTCTAAGTTGGGAATTGCTGATTGAGAGCTCAGTGTCTGTTATTCTAAAAGTGTATTAGTTCTGGTTTAAGCACTTGGGCTTCAGGCCAGTTATTTTATGTTAAGAAGGATTGCGGTCTGCACTCTTGTGGGAGGAGAGGCTGGACTCTGCCCTTCTGAGCAGGGAATTTCTGGTTAGAGGCTTATAGTGCCTGCATATTCTAACTGTTTCTTACTGAAATTGGTACACCTTGTTTGCTGTAGCATAGACTAGATCCAGGCCTGCTGAATCTAGCTTTATTTGTATGCTTGTTGTTTGTTTATTTCCCTGAAATGCTAATTCCACCTAAAACGCGGCCTTTTAGCACTTCTGTGGATCCCTAGTGATATCTGCATTGCTTACTGTACTTATTTCCTTGTTTCACTTGAAAGAAAGTTACTGTTTGTCGTTTTTGCATTTAAGTTACCTGTAACACATTGCATTTAAGTTACCTGGCACTTGCTCACTAAAGCAATTATATAAGTCAGCTCTAAAAAATTAAAAGCACTACACCCTCACAAACTCCCTTGAGTACCTTGTTCCCCATTGGCCCTTTTTTCAATTATAAAATAATTCCCAATACTATTCTAGCATGTCCAAAGGTCAGTTGTCAATCTCCTCTCCGGTCCAGCTGGTGAATCTGGGAATCTTGAGGCAATGTTACAACTGCCTCATGTACACAGACAACCCTCTCCTCCTCCCAACAAATTCCAACACGTGAGAGGTGCAACCATATAGCCAAACTGGAGGCTAAGCTCTCTCAACTCAGTACTGGCGTAACCAGTCAGGAGGAGAAGGAAACCACACTCACTACAATTCCAGTCTCACGTAGACCTACCACGACAACAAACCAAACACACAAAAACATACTCGGAGGCTCTAAATAAAAATATGCCTAAGCAGCAGAGACCTCCAAAGCAGACACCCAAGCAACCGCTACCCCAAAACAAAACACGTGCAACACATAGCTCACAAAGCCAGTGTGCCGAACAGTCACAGCCCTTAAGGCTAAACAACACACCTGATACACTTGTAATAGGTGACTCTATCGTCAGGCACACTGACATCCCGCTCACCAGGCTGAACAAGGAGAAGGTCACGGTGAGCTGCCTGTCGGGCGCTAGGATCCGCCACATAACACAAGCACTCAGGTCACTCCAAGGCAAGTACAAATATGACTCCGTCATTGTCCATGCTGGTGTGAATGACCTGAGACGTACCTCCCTGGACTACATGAAAAGAGACATAGAGGAGCTCTCTGAGCATGTAGCCCAGGCCGGTATGACCCTGACCTTGAGTAGCATCTTACCCTCACCAAGAATGATGCCACAATATGAAGACAAGATGATCAATGTCAACAATTGGCTTAAGTGTTGGTGTCATTCAAAGGGGATCCAATGCCTGTCAGCCTGGGATGACATGCTCGACAAGCCACGATGCTTCGCTAGGGACGGCTTGCACCTGTCACCCCTGGGCTTTTGGATATTGGCAAAGGCTCTTGCTACCCCCATAGTGCCTTTTTTAGGCAAGGCTCAAAAGACAAACCCACCTCCATAGGTATCACAAGGGATAAGAAACTAAGAGTAATGCTACTCAATGCCAGAAGTCTAAACCTCAAGATGCACGCACTCAAAACTCTCCTTAGCATGGAGAACATCGATATCTGTACAGTAACAGAAACCTGGTTCAAGGCTCCCGAGAGCACCCCAGCACTGCCAGGTTATACCTCATACCATGCTTTTCGGCCCCAAAACCTAGGGATATAACTCTGATCACATCCTTGCCTCTCTTCAAACAACAAATCAAACTGTACTTCCAAAATCACTGGCTTTGTTCATGTAGTACACCAGACTAACTTCGCTCTTCCCCCCCTCTCTCTACCTTTAACCCTACTCTGTGCTTAATAGTTAGCAAATACCTTTTTTCTTTTGCTCTTTGCAGTCCTTCTATGCTCTGACCTACTTCTCTCATCTCTCCCATCTCCTCTCGTTTGTCTTCTTTCTTTTCTTTTCTCACTTCTTGACCACTGTCTCTTCCCTCTTTTCTTATCTTATATTACTCCTTCTACTTCTCTACTCACTTGTACTTTAACTTTTTTCTATATGGTAGAAGCTTTATGGCATAGCCTTTATGCATTAATTAAGATGCTTTGAAACTGACCTAACACTATTCATGACTACTGTAGTCTGTGTGCCTTAACTTTTGTTGATTTTATTACTAATTTTATATTCTTATTTTTATTCTATGTCTTTATTAACAACATGTCTCTTTGTTATGTTTTATGTGGAGCTTTTCTCCCCAGGCCTCTACTGAAAATGGAAATATATCCAGCTAGACTAGCCCGGTCAACAAATGTAAAATAAAATAAAATAAAATAAAAATAAATAAAACTTGGACCAAACCACAAAAGGAGGGGGAGTATCAATATTCATCAGATACCCACACCTCCAGGTTGGTGGCACAGCACGAAGCATCAGAGACTATCCATGTGCAGCTAACTGTGGGTAAAACTGCCTTCCAGTTTATAGCCTGCTACAGACCACCCTCCCAAACACAGGAACCCCACTTGGCCTTCCTGAGAATACTGGAAAATATGAAGGTCTCTCCAAACAACATTATATTGGGCGACTTCAACTACCCAAACATAGACTGGGAGCATTACTCTAGCTCCAACACCCTAGCCCAAAGGTTCCTAGAATTTATAAACTCAGATGCTATGGAACAACTTGTTACCACTCCCACAAGAGGGGAAAACATACTGGACATGATCATCACCAACATGGGGACACTATGCTCCAGACCAGAAGTGTATCCCTCACTGGTAAGATCAGACCATAAACTAATCTCACTGGATATTCACATCCCGACCCCACCCCCCGCCCAGAAAACCACAGTGAAAAACTTCTCTAAAGCAAATTTCACACGCCTCAAAACCGAGGCGAAATCCTTCAAAGCCCCCGGGCCTGTGGAAAATACGGCCCAGACCACAGAATCCTTTATAAACGCATTCTATGAACACCTTCAGCAATGCATGGATCATGCAATCCCAGATAAAACCAAGACCCAATCCTCCAAAGGCAGACGTCCTGTCTGGTGGACCCCAGCCATAAACAAACTATACAATAGAAGGAGGAAGCTACTACATGATAGAGCAAAATCCCAAAAAGGGAAGGCATCTGTGATCAGTATTAGCAAAAAAACTACGGGCACTCATAAAATCGTCTAAGGCCAGCTTCGAGAGACAAATTGCACAGGACACTAAGGATAATCACAAGGCTTTCTTTAGTTATGTTAGGAACCTGGGTGGGAATTCCCAGATATACTCAGAATTAGTCCAAAATGACAAAAAATACACCGAGCCCACAGACATTGCCAACATCCTAGCTGACAGGTTCAGTTCAAACTTCTCCCCCCTCTACCACCAAAAGGGCAAATATCTATCCCAACAGAGTGCTGCCCCCCTGACATCTCAGATGCTCAGGTAAGAGCCGCCCTCTCCAAGGCAAAAAACACAGCATCAATGGGACCAGATGGTGTCCTGGGCTGCGTCCTACATGAACTCCAAGAAGAGCTAAACCCAAACATAAAACTACTGTTCAATCTTAGCCTTACTACAGGATATGTACCCAAAGAGTGGCGTACAGCAACAGTGGTCCCTCTCCACAAAGGTGGTGCCTCAACGGGTCCTGGAAACTATCACCCCATAAGCCTGACTAGCTTGGTCTGCAAAGCTATGGAAAGGATCATCATGGACTTCATAAATAAAGATATTGGGGACTTACAGACACTGGATCCTACCCAGTTTGGCTTTGTTAAGGGCAGATCCTGCCTCTTAAACCTGGTCGATTTCTTTGAAACAGTCACCAAGGCCATTGACGAGGGGAAGGTGGTCCACACAGCCTACCTGGACCTCGCAAAAGCCTTCGATACAATACCCCACTCGGGCATTATAGATAAGCTCACCAGCTTAAATATAAACCCCTATGTCACTAGATGGGTTGCAAACTGGCTCAAGGACAGAACCCACATGGTTAGAATTGCTGGAGCCATGTCAGACTCCAAACCAGTTACAAGTGGTGTCCTACAAGGCTCAGTCCTGGGACCTCTCTTGTTCGGTATATATTTCCTGGCGGTACAGGCCAACACGGAAGGACTGTGGCTGACCAAGTTCGCAGATGACTGCAAACTGGGCGCCATAATCAACTCTCCAGCCGACACAAGCATCCTCCAAAAGGGCCTCATAGAAACAGACAACTGGTGCCAGAGCCATGGCCTCAAGCTAAACGCCAAAAACTGTATAGTCATCCCCTTTGGCAAAAACAAAGTGCCCACAAATTACCACATAGGTGGTAATCTATTAAGTACAGAAGAAGTCATTAGGGACCTGGGGACCCAAGTTGATAGCAATCTCTCATTTGACAACCACGTGGCCAAAGTGGTTAGAAAAATATTTTATATAGCCCACCTAATCATGAAGGGATTCACATCTAGATCAGAGGAGGTCATCGTGCCTCTTTACTCATCCCTCATCAGGTCCATAATTGAGTACAATGCCCCTTTTGGGATGTACCTTACCAGACACCTGCAGCAACTGGAAAGACCCCAAAAGTACCTCACCAAGAGGATCAAAGGGCTCAAACAGATGCCATATGCTGCCCGGTTAAAGAAACTCCAGCTCTACTCAGTGGCGTACCGCCTGCTCAGAGGCGATCTGTGCCTGACGTATAAAGCCATGTCCAACCCGGAATTAATGGACATGCTGCACCTCAGAAAATCCAAATCCCATCGAGCTACGCTCGAGAGACTTGAACCTCAGCACTGAAATAAATAGGACATGCTGGAGGGACAGATTCATAACCCAGAGGCTCCCTTCACTCTGGAATAAAATCCCATTCCAGGTTAGGCAGAGTCCCACATTGACTCTCTTCAAGAGGAATCTTGATGAGTGGATGGGAGATCGTAGGTTTACCCTGGCTATCACTTCTGTGTCACTGTTAGACAGAGGCACAGTATACTAACCTCAAAAAAAGGCATAGCAAAATTAATTTAAAATGGGTAGCGAAAGCCAAACACACTCTGGCTAGGCTTATAAATGCCCTAGGGCAGATAGCCTAGTATGAACCTATGAACCTATTAATAATTGGAGGTTTCTCACCAATTTTGTAGAATTGAGAGAAGTTGTAAGGGAAAAGCCTTTGTTTATATCCAAGAAGGGGAAAAATTTAAAGGAACACTTCTATAAAAATTAGAGAATTTCAGATGATGGCCATAGGGATGGCCACATGTGAGAGTTGTAAGTTTTGTTCCCTAGTATTGGAATGCCAGTAAGTAAATGTAGAGGCTAAGAAATATGTAATTCGTTTGAAATCTAGATTTAATTGTAGATCCAACTTTGTAGTCTATGTTGCTGTATCTGATTTTATGTTTAGCATTTTATATAGGGATAACTACTAGAGAGTTCCATAGGAGAATGTATGGGCACAGGAGAGCAGTAGTGACACAGGGTATGAGCAATGGTTTAGCTAAACATGTGCATAATCATAAGGACAGTAGTGATGGGAGTTTTCATTTTTCAGTTATAGAGCAGGTGTTAAATTACAGTGAAAGGCAAGATGCGGAAGATGATATGGACTGGAAGGAATAGTGTTGGCAGATCAGACTAAATGCATGTAATATTCCTGGTTTGAATGACAGAGAATTCCAAAGTTGTTTTGAGAAAGAAGGGGTTAAAGCATTAAGTATTAAGTCATGTGGCTGGAAAGACGTCATGTGACTGTTTTAGAACATATTTAATGTGTTTGAGTCTGGTGTAGCTTGGTCTGATGAAGTTCCATGGTTTGGGGAATGAAAGTGCTTACCAGTTTTACCAGCTTTTTTTTTTTTTTTTTTTTTTAATTAAAGTTGGATTTTTAAGTTTGTTTGACCATTTTGTTTTATGATAGTAGCTGTGAGTACAGTTGAGTGTACAGTTTAAAGCCTTTTAGTAATAAATAGCACATAATTTCTCTTAAATGAAAAATCTTCATCTTTGCAAAGCAGGCTGATGATTGGTAAGCAGCAGCAATGTTACTGCTCTAGAAATTTCCATGTCGCTTCAATAGCATAGAGGAATGAAGCTCTGGCGTGCAGCCAAGATGACCCAGGTTAGATTAGTAGCCTTGGATGTCTGCCTGATGGACAAGGGAGGAAGAATAATTCTGGGCTTGGTTACATGAAGATACAGGGACCAGGCTGAGAGGCAGGGGGGGACTCAGCTGCAGATGTGCATGTGCTTATGTAGTCCTCCCATTGCTGCCAAGGCTACAGAAGTGAGAGCAGTGTGAAAGCCAGGGATATTAGACCATTACAAATAGCTTACCAGCTGCAGTATGACTGTCTCACTTGACCTTTCTGCTCCACAGTGAACCTGCAGTTTATCCCCTCAGAGCTCTGTCATAGAGCTAGTGCTTCATATGTATGGTGCTGCTCTGGTAGGGAACTCCTGTCTGTGCAAGTTACACTGGGCAGCCTGGACAAACATGGAGTTAGATTATTTAAGTACAAGTATAGGGACCGAAGTTTGGGCATGATGAGATGGAAAGAATAAGCAAAAAAAAAAAAAAGTTTCTGCCATGGGCCTGTGTTCCTAACAATCACAGGTGTGGTCACAGGAAATATTTGCGTAGACATTCTCTTTTGTGGATCAGTTTTGCTTATCTGGAAAGAATAGATAAGGTCACACTGTGTTTGTGAGTGTCATGGTTGTGGGTGTGTTTGTGGACACAAGCATATTCTTGTTTGTTGCTTCCATTAAAGAAATTTCTGTTTTGAACATTAAACCATGTTAACTGTTTTACCATCATATTTCAACACCAGTACCAGTATAACACTTGGGCAGAGGAATTGTTTTATGTAAAATTAATAAGTGCTACTTTTTTAAAAAATCATTAAACCGCAAAACAGTTGTCAATTTCATGAGTGCAGTAATGCCTTTCAGGATGGTGGTAGAGAAATAACCAACCCTGTTGGTGTGAGGAAGCCCATCTATGGTTCTGAACCTCACAACAACCCTGCGTTAGTCTTACATCCCTGTAATGCCTGCCATATTGGAAATATTCTTGTTTATTTCTTTTTTTTTTAAACAAGAAACATCTTTATTGAATTATCATTTATGACAAAGGCAATAATACATTTATATAAATGAAAACGAACCATATTGACATATATTCAGTTGCAAATGTTGTACATCACTTACCTTCTGTATGGTCATTGTCAGTCAGACATTACATAGCGCATTCAATTCCTGCCTTACCTTTAAACCTCATTTTATAGTAATTGCTTTTTTTTGCAGCCAAAGGAATTAAACTTAACAAGGCCCTTACTTATGTCTAGGCAGTTGAGATTGTGTATCACAGCTCAAGAAAATAACTTCTTTAGTTATACCAATTTGCTCACCCAGTATTTGTGACACAGTAGTTTGCATGGAATTTTTAAAGTGTGCCATCTCAATGCACTCACAAAAAAATATGTTCCCAATTATCTCTCTCTTCCCCATCACAACTCCAACATTGGCAACCTACCTGAAGAAAAATTATTTGGAGTCTGCTTAGGTTATAAAACAAACTTTTATGTACACTTCCAAGCAAAGTTCCTAAACATTCTAGACTTTGTTGTGTTTTTGGGAGCCATCTTCCCATTTTTTTCTCTGGAATTGTTTTTCCAGTCTGTCTTCTCAATCCTTTCTAACCTCCTCTGATTGGTTCCTGTAATTTTCATGCAATATTTTATATGCCCTACTAAATCTTTTTTAACAGCAGCTTTCACACAAGATCCCCCATATTACTTTCTTTTTGCCTATACGCTGTTAATCCTTAACAGGGAAGGCAATCTCTAGCTTGCAGTCTAAACAAATTCTTGGCCCCTTCCTATTCTGTTACCTTCCCCCTCCAATTATTTGCTCCCAATACCTTGGTTCCTTTGCAAGTTTTCTCTAGTAAACTCTAGCCCACTCGTGCCTATTCTCTGTACCCCTCATTGCAGTCGTATCAAATGGCAGAATGTCCTTTCTCCATTACCTTATTGGCATAGTTAGAATATTTTCTGCTACTTAATAATATAATATTATGTATGGTTATTATTGTTCTCATTTAGGATCTGCATTCAGAATTAGTCTCCCCTTATTTCTCAAGCTTCCCCCTGTTTTATCATCAGCATTTCCACTTTGGATTATAGTTTTCTGCTTGTGCTATGTATAGGAGCCTTAACTGTGTAGCTCTAAAATACCCATTGAAATCAAGTAAATCCAAACTACCTTGTTCTATTGGAAGTGTCAGTGTATCCCACTTGACTCTTGCCCTCTTCCCCTCCTAGATAAAATCATTTAACTCTTTATTAATTGCTATCCACAACTTCTCCCCTGGTTGATAAAAATATCCCTGACCTGTATATAAAAGTAAAGGGACTAAAAACATTTTTACTGCTTATATTTTGCTATCCATATCCATAAAGCAAAGCTTCCAATTTCTCAGTTTTTGTATTATGTTTTGCTTAGTCTCTTCCCGCATATCCTGGCTGCCATAACAGAATCCTTTTTAATCTGTACTCCTAAGTACTTCATTTTACCATGTCACCATAAATAAGGGTATTGCTGAACCAATTCATGTATGGTCGATAGTTTACAGCTGTTGCTTTTGTTTTGTCTTCATTAATTTTGTATCCCCAAAAGACTTTGAAACTGCCTCAGAATGTTGCACAACACTGAAATGTCCTTTTCTGGTTTTATTAGGTACAGAATATCATCATCTGCAAGTAAAGCCAACTTTTCTTGGTTACTATACCAATTATATCCTTGAATTTCCGAGTCCCTAATTTTTATTGCTTATTTATTTCCATTTCCAAAATGTAACACCAGTGGAGGCTCATAAGTATGAACAAATATTTGGCAATAAAAAAAGTCCAAATTTGTTTTGACTGCTTCAAGATTACATGCTACCATATGACATGCAACTTTCTGTAGCTAGGCTTTAGCATAATTCCTTCTGTCAACCCCCATAAACTGCATCTCCTGTTTTTCATTTGTAAAATGTGCTTATTTTAAATGTAGCTGTAATTTTGTATTAATTATATCATAGGCTTTCATATCAAATTATCTTTTTTACTTGTGCATAAGACATTTTAATAAATACAGCTTTAGTCTTTATTGTTAGTATCCTTAGTATCATGATCAATTCCCAGCTGTCTTTGTCTATCAGATTTCTTCAGTCACCATTGAGATTTGGAGAAAATTAGGCTGTTCTTTCTGTAGAATAGAAGAGGAAGTGAAAAAGGGCACAATATTACCATTTCATGAAAACTGTCTGAAGCTGAGAAATGTGGGTTACTGTTCCACCAGTCCAGTGTTATCCTAAGCTGGAGGTACAAGCTTAAAAATGTCATTGTTGGACGCTTTCTCCTAAAAAAAAAAAGTAATATTTCTAAGATACGTGATATAAAACGTATACGTAAATGATGGCTAGATCCTGAGAGTCAGCATGCTAGAAGTAAAACGATAGAAATAAACTTTATGAAAATGGGTGTTTCAGTGACCTTAAGGACACTGAAGTTTGTTGTACTGGCAGAAAGATTGTTATGCAGTGAAACTGCGTTTAAAAATGAGCATGTGTCAAATTCTGGTAACAAACAGCATCAACTGGGCATGCTGTGCTTTAAATGTGGGAGACGGGGTCATAAAAGTAGGTTCTGCACTAATGATAACGATAACCCTGTAATACCTTTAAAACTGTAAACACCGACCACCGTGGTACTGATGATGTTACGCCTATGGAATGTTATAAAGTATCGATGTAGTGATAACCCCGTAATACCTTTGAAACTGTAAACACCGACCACCATGGTACTGATGATGTTACGCCTATGGAATGTTATAAAGTATCGATGTAGTTAAATTGTAATGTCAACCTTCTGCTCTTATGCTTCTGCAAACTTAACTGCAATGAATTAACTGGTTGCATGAAGCGGTAGGGAGTCCTAAATTCAGGCAGTGGGGTCATGTTTGTAAAGGTACAGTATATGTGTAAAAAGAAGTCCACCCACCTCCTTCAACATCACCTCCGGGCAAGTCATAAAGGCTGTCTTTGACTCAAAGAATATGAACTCTGTAGACACTGACCATGTGATTGGGCGTGTTTTTCATATTATGAAGTGCTGACTCACTTCTGTATCTTTTCAACAGGTTTTGTGCCAAAGGCATGGAGAGCAGCTGGGTGGTTCCCATCTACAGGGGAGGTCTCTTTACTAATCCTGGCAGCTGTAGACTTATAAGCCTTACAACGTAGTGTGTAGGACAATGGAATGCATTGTTATGGAATTCATAAACTTGGGAGGGTGGCTTAATGGCTGAGGTGTTTGCTTTACAAACCCAAGGTGCAGGGTTTGAGTCTCATAAGGGATAATTGGCTAGGCTTAAAATGGCTCGCAAGGGCAGTTAGCTTAGTACTAAACTATGAACCTATAATATTGGCATCTTACAGTCCCTTCTACCTAGTAGGTTGGGTTTGTGAAAGAAAGATCCTGCCAGCTAAACCTGCTAGATGACTTTGAAAACATATTAATGTATGGGATGAGGGCAGCTTACCTTAACTTGACCAAGGGCTTTGGTACTGTTTCACATTAGGGCATTATAGATAAACTTCTCACTCTAAAGGTAAACCCGTATTTGGCATGCTGGCTAGCTCACTAGCTCTCAAACAGAACCCAAGAAATCAGAACTTAGCAGCATGCTGTTCTGTAAAAGGCATGTTACTAGTGGGGTTCCCCAGGTTTCAGTAATAGGGCCAGTCCTGTTTGGTAGTTGCTTCTCTGATGCCACGGGTCTATGGCAGATCAAGTTAGCAGATTATTGCAGACTCATAGCCGTCAACAGCTTTCCAGAAGATGGCTAGATCCTACAAGAGAAGCTCCATATATAAAACTGTCTAGATTTTTGCCTCATTCTTTTGGTCTGTTCCTCATAATTTTTCTTTTTCTGGCAAATCCTTGAGGATTAAAGTCATTATATAATGACATACATTTCATTTTCAGATTTCATACCCTTCAGAAAATGCCTGCTAACTCAAATACAGTTATTCTGGCAACTTTCTAAGTATATGAGTAATATTTAAAATCTGCTCCAATTTTTAGGTCTTTGTTCCCCCATTACTTTATGCTCTGCCCAGATTTCTTGCAGTAAGAAGTTGAGAGGTATGAGGGACTTGCACATATAAATAAATGCTGTTAGCACCTAGGTGTAAAGCTAAATGCAGGAAAGTATATTGTGGCCTTTGGCAAACAGGACATCGCATGCACCTAATGACAACCCCCCTCAAAACTGGCACAGTTAATCTGGGATCTCGGCACTTTTTTTACAGAGTGAACTCTCTTTTGAGCACCAGATATCTGCTGCTGTTAGAAAGTCATACTACCTGGTCCATCTGATTGCCTAGATCCAAGGATGTTATAATCCATTTGTACTCCTCTCTTGCTAGGCCCTTAATAGAATGTAATGTTCCATTATGTATGTACTTGTTCAAACACATAATTAAAACTGGGAAACTGCAATGTGTTCTCAGCAAGGTGATCAGGAACATGAATTCTGTGTGCAGTACTGAATACCTTAAATCTGTCTCTCTCTTGTTTCATAAGGAATCCTAAGTGCTGACCTTTGCTTAGCCTACAAGGCCTCAAATGAACCCTGTCCTATGTGACCTCGTACATGTCTGCAAAACCTGTTGTACCACAAACCTAAACCTCCCCTGAAACATAAACATGACCGGTTTGTGGGGTAAATATCCCCTCTAAAGAATTTCTGACTTGTGGAACATAATTTACCTTTTTGTTAAACAAAGTAGTTCCCTAACAGTCTTCTTGCACAACCTAAATGAATGATAGAAAGGGGTAGCAAGTAGTGAGAATTGCAGTGACCAGGCTCCTAATTATATACCTGATTGTTTGCACAGAAATAATGTATGATCCTGTAAGTATTCTGCATTCATGGAGAATAGGAAACAATATCTCATCACTCGAGTAGAAATGCAGACTGTGTTTGGAAACGTAGTTTCTTATTTATTTTTCCCAGTTTAACATATTATATGGCAATTTGTCTCTTATGCAGTTATTTGAAAACAATTACCAAGTAACTCTTCAGAAACACAAATGGCTATGGCCCAGTATGTGCTCAGCAGCATGGCTTTACACATTCATTTAGCACTTGCACAGCACTGCCACAGATAGCATTTATACCATTATCAATGATGGCCTAATCACTGCAGGCATTTTTTAAATATAACTAGTGCCTTTGAGATAGTTAACTAAACCCTATTAATCCAAAAACTACAATACTAATTTTTGGGGGACAAATATTTGCTGGAATAGAAACAGACTTTAAATGTATCTGTTTGGGAGGAATGTTCCTATTTCCTGGCCTGATTTATCCCTGTACATGATGATCCTATTTTTGGAGGTGTGTCCCTATTATTTAGGCTTGATTTACCATTCAAATAATTTCCAAAATCCCCTTCATGACTTGTGATTTTTGAAGCTGCCAAGTACATGCACAGCCATACAACATGACCAACGTACAAGTGACAGAAGTAATTTAAATAAAGAGGACATACATCTTACATCTCGCTTTCTCTGAAGCAATCATAAATGACCTTGTGTGGTAGAATTTTGCAAAACAGTTCATTAAAGTCTACAAATTTTTCACTGTCTCTTTGATGTGGTTATATTTTTCCATTATTTTTGTTGCTCTCTGTTTTTAAATGTTTGAGTAATATCCCACATTCCTATTGGAAGCAGGAAGAGTTATGTGCTGTTTGGTATTCAAACTTTATGCTAATTAGATGTGTGGATTTTTGCTGGATACTATTGTTTCAAGGGCCTTTGTTCCTAATTTCCAAGTCTGCAGGCTAAGATGTGTGATTAAATATTAGCTGTAGGATAGACCCTTGAAAATATATGCTAACAATTCACTCTCCAAGCTAGGCATATTTAACATAGGAGTACCTCAAGACCCAGTCCACGCGGCCTCTTATTCTCCCTTTTCTAATGTCTCCAAGTCTTTTGGGTTTCTAATACCATGATGGGAATGGACCCCGTTCCTAAGCCAAAGTACGATTAAAGTTCATGAAATTAGTATTGTTTCAATCTTTGATGTCAGTCAGAAGTGCTCTTCACAGCACCCCCATTGTGCTCAGTAATGACTCCTTCTGCAATTCATATGGGGTTACATGTATTGGTAACATATTTAAATACGATTGTAGATTCTTTTTTTTATAAGACCCGTTGCTGCTACTACTATTGGAACTGTTTGGCTATCTTTCTTCCGCATTGCTCTCGTTTCGGCCTGCAAATCCTGATATTTTATGACTTTGTGTCTCTGTACGCTAGACACTGTAGTCACTGCTTGTAGCAATTTCAGTGATCAATGCTACTTTTGTCCTCTTTTCATGGACCACTATATCAGGTTTTCTTGCATCTATCTTTTGAACTCTTGGTAATGGGTGATCCCATGTGATGTAGACCATCATTTTCTATGATGCTTTGTGGCTCATGTTTCCAGTGTTTTTCAGCCACTTCAGTACAATAATGCTTGCACAATCCCCAGTGCAACAGTTTTGCCACATTGTTATGCCTTTCAGTATATGGTCATTCTGCCATTAGTAAGTCTCAGCCAGCAACAGTTTCCAGTTGTGTTTTACAAAACCTACATTTGTCTGTTTCTCCCACATGTTCAGTGAACTTTGTAAATCAACATGTATGTAGCCCATTATCTTGGGCCACCAATATTAACCTTTCATCTCTTTGTTTGAATTTGCCTCTGCTTTCCAGCATTCGATCCTGATCAATATGAGGTTCTTCCAGAAGTTTTCTATACTTGCAACTATATGTATGCATTTTTCACATTTCTTGCCTTCTCATCTGGTCCTTCACTTGATATTCTTTCTTTTGTTTTTTGGCACATTTAGCTGCTGCCTGATTTTATCTACTTCTGGTTTGATTTCCATTCCTGCTTTATGCTTCTGCTAGACTAAGCAGAGAAGTCATCTTTAGATTTATTCTCATGTTTCAAAACTTACACTATGTTTGGGGCTTGTGAGGTCAGCAGATATGTGTGCAGTCCCGCGATTGAAGATCTAAACATGTAATCAATTTCAAGGAGGCTCGTCTCTCCTTCGGAAAGGGGAATATATAATCTTGGTATACACTGATTTGTATAAATCATTCTGTAAGTTAGGACAGGAAGAGCAAATTGGTTTATAGCTTGAATTTTATTCCTGTATGTCAGTGCTGTTTTCAGGATTAATTTGTCTTCTAAAATATTCCTTACTAAGTTTTGTTTGCATTTGTTCATGTTTTATTGTTGATCCTAAATGAATTCCCAAATATTTATATGCTCCCTCTTGCTCAACTCTTTATATCACATTCTTGTCCCAAACTGATGTTTTCTTGGTGCTGGAGTTTTCCTGCTTTAAAGGTTGCTTTTGCACATTTATCAAGACCAAATTACATTCTTATATCATCTGAAAAAGTTTTGACAACTTGCAGTTGTGCTTTCAATTCCTCATCTGATGAGCTATACAGTTTTAAATCATCAATAGAGAGAAGATTATAAGTCTTTGCACTTTGTTGTTTTCTAGGAGTCAAATTATAGCCATGGCCTAAGCTGTTAAGTAGGCAGAGAGTCCCCGTGGGATATCCCTCTTTAAATTTTTATCCCTAGAATAATAATTTGTCCTTTACCATGGCTTAATTGCAAAGTGGTCTGCCACTGTTTCATGGTCACTGTAATGTAGTCAATCAGTGTAGGGTTTATCTTATACATTTTTAAGCACTCTTTTATCCATGAATGTTGGATACTATCAAATGCTTTTTTGTAGTCAGTCCATGTCATACTTAGATTCTTCTCCTGTTTACAGTTCTCCACTGTAGAACAGAGCATGTGCTGTAACTTTAAGAAGCATTTCCAAGTGTAGGCACGTGCATGTAAGTAGTGAGCACTTGTAGGCAGCAGTTCCATTTTGAGAGAACAGCCAGATTAAACATGTATGAGTGTAGTAGTCAGTCTGTTTATAAGTTTATTTAAGTTAACTAAGCCTCAGTCCTAATGTGTTTGTGTGTAATAAAGCTGCTTGAACCGAACCCACAACTGTTTGTCTGTTTTATCCTGACCGGACGAGCGCCTTCAACTATGACTTTAACAACAAATGATCCTTTTTTCCATAAGACTTTCTTTTATTGCCCTTTTGTTCTGTTGCCAAAACTGAGTTTTCTTCTAAATGACTATAAACTGTCGGCATAAATTCTAGTGTATAGTTTATATGTTGTCAGAAGGTAAGTTATTGGTCTAGAATTTTTGGGGTAGCTTGCAGGTTCACTGTTAAGTAGGAGCATTGTTTTTCCTGTTGTTAGCTAGGTTGGTGTCTTTTTAGGGTGCGTATATAAATAGTTCTTACTCGTGGCTAAATCTTCTTGCGGAGATGTTCATACTTTTAACCAGAAGTTAGGTACTACATCTAGGCCTGGGGTTTTCCCATTAGAGGCTTTTCTTAACTTAGTTTCAATCTCTCTGGCTGCTGTTTCATCCCATTTCATATCCTGTATATTTGAACTGCTTATTCTTTTACTTCATCTGTCCATTTAGCATCTTTAGGTTCCACAGGATCTTCATAAATACTTCTCCAAAATGTATCTATTTCTTCTTTTTTGGTGGTCTTTCAATTCCTTTTAGCTTGTTTACCAGTTCTCTACAAGACTTTTTTGGATCATCAATAAATTACTTATTTTGTACTTTACCTTTATATTTATCTGCATATCTTAACTTTTTCTGCCTGTGCTGAGATTTTTAATTTATTTGCGATCGTGCATGATAGATCTGGATCTGTTCTAATACTGCACATTTCTTTTATCATGTCTTTCTAAGTAATTTTGTTGATCTGTTTCCTCTTCTATACTCTTCTAACAGTGACATTTCTTGTCTTAATTGCTTTATAGTTTTCTCTGTTTGATACTTCCATGATGGTATTTGATTTCTCCCCTTCCTTTCCCTCACTACCCTGTGTTCTTGTGGTAGAACTTTCAGTTGTTCATTAATTTAGCTGCACAATAATATATCCTGTTTACTTCTGGTATGTCTCATGGATCTCTGTGGACAGTCCTAATTACTGAATTAATTTGTTTTATCAAACTTCTGACTTTTTGGGTTTTATTGACCTTCTGCAGTGTATTTCTTTCATTGATCTTAATATGTCTGTCTCTATTAAATAAAGCAGCTCTTCTCTTAGCTCATTTTCTTCTACACAATTTCCTGTGCGCATTCTATAGAAAGTTCTACAGCATCTTCCTGTGGCACATTCTCTTCAGTTTCATCCTGTGTCATCTGTTGTTCTGTCATATGGGGACTCACTGGCCTTATTACTCCTCAGCATGGACTGTATCAGAGTTTCCAGTTTCCTGTTCCTTCCCTTGCTGTCTAGCTTTTAGTGAACATTTATACTGGTTTCCTGTGGAAGGCTCCAAAATATCTTCATATGGCACATGACCAGTTGCTTCCCATTCCACTGGTTTCCCCTTAATTTGGATGTCCATTGCTCTATCCTATTGTGGTGCTTCCTGAATTAGATTTTTTCCCTTTTCCTGAATGACATCACGCATGACCTGACAAGTCATATAATGTTACTGTATGCTGCTAATCAAAATCCAGGAGGAGTAACACTCAATACTTGGCTTAACTTTAATACACATACTGATAGAATCTCCAGCAAGGTCATTGTCGCAACTAAAATCTTGCTACAGACTCCAGTATGCGCTCTAGCCAAAATCATGCATGTCCTTAGCCAAAAATGTTCTAATTCCTAAAACTGAATATGCCCTCCCTCTACTCAACTTGCAGTCTGCAAGGAACACACAAAAAATCCAGATAGTGAAAACCTGATTATTCTGTTTTCAACTGAGGGCATGTACAAGCAGCCACCACTGTAGTCTGTATGAAAACACCCGTGGGCTGTCAGTTATATGTAGTACCACATACCTACTAAACACCGTTGTATTTAAAATTCTTGCAAAAGGTGACTACCCACCATTAAAAAGATTATTCCAGGTCAGAGATCAAAACTGTAGTCTCAGAAATAGCCAAAAAATAACCACACATTGAACAGACCTAGATTCAAACTGGCCAGAGATGAAAAAGCAGTATCCAGAATGGGATATGGAATCAGCTGCCATTTTATATATATATATATATATATATATATATATATATATATATATATATATATATATATATATATATATATATATAGGTTCCATTTAAGTGATCGAAGTTTCAGAACTACGAATTTCAAAACCATATGATCGAAGTTTTAAAACTTTGAACACTTAAACAGAGATCTCCATACAGCGCAGAACGGGAATATTCCCTTTTCCTAACTGTAGTGCGATCTCGGAGTTGGTAAATTTTAATAGCAGGGGTGTGTGGGGGGTGCAGGTGGGGCATGCCCCCCTGCATAAATGTGTTTTAATTTGTTTTTATACAGTGCAATGAAAAAGTATTTGCCCCTTCCTGATTTCTTTTTTTTTTGCATATTTGTCACACTTAAATGTTTCAGATCATAAAACAAATTTAAATATTAGACAAACTTAACCAAGTAAACACAAAATGCAGTTTTTAAGTGATGATTTTATTTATTGAGGGAAAAACTATCCAAACCTACATGGCCCTATTTGAAAAAGTAATTGCCTCCTAAACCTAATAACTGGTTGTGCCACCCTTAGCAGCAACAACTGCAATCAAGCATTTGCGATAACTGACAGTGAGTCTTTCACATCGCTGTTGAGGAATTTTGGCCCACTCTTCTTTTTAGAATTGTTTTAATTCAGCCATATTGGAGGGTTTTTCTGAGCATGAACTGCCTTTTTAAGGTCATGCCACAACATCTCAATTGGATTAAAGTGTGGACTTTGACTAGGCTACTCCAAAACCTTCAATGTTCTGTAGTCCTATCTCACCTTCATTCTTACATATGGGTTCGGAGCCGATCCTGTGCTCCGACTCTGCCTTTTTGCAAGCTCAAAGTCTTCTAGTTGGCTCGTGTCTAGGTAGGGTATCCCATGGTGCACCAGTATAATCCCCAGATCGCATTTGCCGCGTCGACGAGTTCAGATATGCTTCTTCTTGGCTGTGGCTAGGTTTAACGCATTTTGCTACTTTTTGATATTTACAGCTTAATTTTTGATTTATATAGACTTTTTGCTAGTGTTGTTTCTATTGTTAGAGTAGTTTAGTCAGATGCAGTACCTTTTTCCTCTGTGTAGTGAATTATTGTTGAGAACTGGTTGGCCGTTGGCCTTGTTGTTCTCCTTGGTATCCTGTGTGCCAGTTTCGTTTCATTACTGGGCTTTTTGCCCTAGTTGTTATTTACTGTGCTAGTCTAGTTTAGACAATTGGTAGTTTATCAGTTTGATAGTTAGTGCTTAAGGCATGCCTTGCGCTCATTTTAACTTTCTGTGTGCACTGTTCTTTAGAGCGTGTTATTAGCTTAGCTATTTAGTGTTTCTTAGTGTACAATGTTATTAGCTTAGTTAGATATTTTTGAGTAATTCGCCGAGTTATTTGTCAGATTTTCACCTTAGCTGGCAAGGGTTCCTGATTTTCCAACCCTTCTCGATTCTAAGGTATAGTTTTGTATAGAGGCCTGTACCTTGTGTGTGTGTTAGTATATTTGCGAATTCATACCTTTCTGTCCTCCTTCGTAGGTCCGTTTGAGTTAGAGGACCTAGGTTTCTTCCTTTCTTTTTCTACCCAGGGCTAGGCCCGTTTGAGTTAGTGGACCTAGTCCTCGTGGTTGTGTGATTGTTAGTGCGGTAAGGGCTAGGCCCGTTTAATTTAGAGAACCTAGTCCTCTCTGGGTGTTTGGCTTGTGTCAGTTCTTCAGTGCTATGTCTAAGGAGGCAAAAGATCATAAACCCTCGGGGTTTAAGAAATGTATCAAATGTTCGCAGAAGATGTCTATTACCGATGGCCACAGTAACTGTGTGTATTGTCTCGGAGCCATCCATTTACAGAAACATGTTTGTTTTGTCATTCTTTCAGTGCCAGGGCTTTACAGGAAAGGAAGAATAAACTAATATTAAAAGCTCTCCTTAAGCCTTCCTTTGAGGAAGATTTGGCCAGTTCGTCTTCCTCTTCTAAATCGCATGGATCAAAGATCCATCTGGTGCCTCAGAACCGCCTCCCAAAATGTCGAAACCAGACAAGTCTTCTCCCTCCTTAGCTCCACTGATTTCGGAAACCGATCGAGGGCGTAGCTTCTATGGCTACAGTGTCGGTCCCAGGCAGTTCGGAGCCGACCACTGATAGCAGACATCGGAACTGGTCTAAAGATCCATTGCCAGTCTCTGCAACGTTAAGGTCCCCTATCTTACAGAGGTCTAGATCTCCCACACTGTCTTCCAGATCCTCCAAGAGCCTATCGGAAGATGATATGGAGAGAGTAGTGCTGAGACTCCTGAAGTCATCTGCCTTACCCAAAATGCTGTTGGCTCTGACCCAGTCGGTTCCGGACCCACTTGAGTCCATTTCCCCTTCTATGGTTCCTCCGAGCCATGCTGGGCTTTCGGAGCCGGAGTGCTCAGTACCGCTGGTTGTGGAACCCTTGGTTCCAGCTTGCCCCGAGGCTGTCTCGGAGCAGAGTTCCGCTCCGACACCTTCAGTGCCATCCGCGGTGTCTAGGAGCCAAAGCTCCCCAGTCGGCCCCAACAGGGACGCCTGGAACCGGACCTCTTCGATTCCAAGTCTCCCTCTCGGTGCGTCGGCTAGGATGAGCTCGGACCCTACATCTATCTCGGAGCCGATGGCATCCCTTATCTCCTCAGAATCAGGGAGGTCTTCAGAGCTGGAGCAGTCGGCCTTCGAGATGATGAGGAGTGTGCTGTCCCGATCATTAGCTCCACCCAGGGATACTGACACACTTCAGGCACAGACTTCCGTGTCAGCACCTACTCCCTCTCTGGACAGCAGAGACCCACAGCCTTAGGAGCCCCCGGCTGGTGGCCCCCACTCTTCCAAGACCTCCCTAGAATACCCTTCTGAGGATCCCCCTCAGAAGAGGACATGCAAGAGGAAGCATGTAGACTCCCAGGATGAGTCTCTTACCTCTGACACCGACCTCGAGACCAGAAGTGTCCCCCAAGTCCGTCCTCTGATGTCTCCTTTGTGGACATCTTAGAGATCCTTAAGCAGAGGTGCAGCTGGTCCACTGTTACCCCTTCTGATGAGGAGTCGGTGTACGTGAAGGCTTTTGGGTCTCAACCTTCAGCCTCTTGGGTGTCTCCACCTTTTGACGAACTTAGTCGAAAGGTGTGGGAGACTCTTGATGCCATGGAGCCAGTCCCCAGGTGACCTAATAAATATTTGTCAGCCCACGAGAAGAAATTTTTATCCAAGGGTGTTCCCGTAGATTCCTTGGTGGTGGTGGCAGCGGCCACTAAGAAGGAATTAGCAGAGACTTCTTCATCTGTCCATCCATCAAACAAGTAGTCTCAAACGATGGACAGGTATGGGAAGCGTATCTTTTCATCACCGACATTCACTCTCGGATCCCTGAACTTCCTGACACACTTTACAAGGCTCCAGAGAGATCTCCTTAAGGAGTTAGGAGAGACTCTCAAGGTACATCTACTGAAGGAGTCCCTGATAAGGTGTCTGCTCAGTTGTCCACCTTGAATTCCATTGTTAACTCGTCCATGAGGCTGATTTCTTATGCAGCCGATGGAACGAGCAGGGCAGCGGGTTCAGGAGTTTCCCTTAGGAGGCATTGTGTAATTTAGCGGAGCCGTTCAAGTCTACCTTTACCAATACCCCCTTTGACGGTTCTTCCTTATTTGCTCCTAAGGTAAAAGACACACTCACCAGGTGCGAGCAAGAAGGGAAAACGTACTCTGCCATGGAAGTACGTTTTACCATCCCCTCTAGACCATATCCCAAGCGTCAGGTGGTAAAATGTGGTTCAAGAAGTCCCAGAGGTTTTTCCAGGAAGCACAGGGCGACTCCTCTTTCAGAGGCAGAGGAGGAGGAGCAAATGGTAGACGTTGCCCTAGAGGCAGGGGCAGGCCACAAAACCAGGGAGGCCGCGAAGGCCGCTCCTGGTGTGGGGCCCAACTGTGCTTCTCTGGAGCCAGTCGGGGGTTGCATTTCTTTGTATCCGGAAGCCTGGCTAAGTATCACCCGAGACAAATGGGTACTAAGAATTATCACCAGAGGTTACTCTATACCCTTTTCTCTTCCACCTTATATTCCCAAGAGGATCCCGGATGTTCCACCCAATCACAGGGATCTAGCAACTGTAGAAGTGGACAAGTTGTTCGCATACAGAGTCATTCAAACCATCCCCGCAGACCAAGTAGGATTTGGAACTTAGTCCAGATTATTTTTAGTGCCAAAACGTACAGGGGACTGGATGCCCATCTTGGACCTCAGCAAATTAAACAAATCTGTAAAGAAGGACAAGTTCCGGATGGTGACACTGCAGTCTATACTCACTGTATTACGGAAAGACACTTGGATGTGCTCCATAGACCTCCAAGATGCATGCTACCATATAAAAATGGACAGAGCATCGAGGAGCCTTCTACGCTTCTGGCTGGGATCCAGTCACTACCAGTTTCGTGCTCTGCCCTTTGGTCTCACGACAGCCCCCAGGGTGTTCATTGTGTATAGCAGTAGTGACAGATCACCTGAGACATCTAGGATTCCAAGTGTTTTCATATCTGGACGACTGGCTCCTGACCGCCACCACCAGGCATCTACTTCTTCAAACCAGAGACGCCACTATCCAACTTTGTGCCTAGTTGGGGATTACTTTAAACTGGGAAAAGTCTGCCTTATCGCCCTCTCAATTTGTGACTTTTATAGGCGCAGAAATAGACTCAGTAGCCATGTTGGCTCGTCTTCCAGTAGAAAGAGCACACAATCTCGTACAACAAATTCACCGTCTTCTCCCCCTCTGGAAAGTTAAAGCAAAGACAGTGCCGAAACATATTACTAGTGCCTCTAGCCAGACTACACATGCGGATTCTTCAATGGCTTCTATTGTCCTAGTTGTCCTTCCAACAACTGCCTCTATACCACCACACACTGTTAACAGAGTCTTGCAAGAAGGACCTCCATTGGTGGATCCAACTCAGTCAGCTAACGACAGGCACTCCATTCCTTCCTCGCCAACTCGTTGCTACTGTGACCACGGATGCCTCACAGAAGGGGGGGGGGGCATTATCTAGGCAGGACTGTCCAAGGCACATGGCAAGATCATGAGGCCCACCTGCATATCAGTGTTCTAGAAATGAGGGCAGTGCTCCTGGCATTGCAAGCACTCCACTACCTTCTTCCTCTTGGGACAATAGCAATACAATCAGAGAACATGTCGGTAGTATGGTATCTCAACAAACAAGGTGGAATCAGATCATACCCACTCTGGCGAGAGGCTATTCGTGTTTGGAAATGGGTGATATCTTCCCAGCGCTTTCTAGTGGCAATGCACATCCCGGGGACAACCAACGTGATAGCTGACAAACTCAGCCAGGCAATCTTGATGCCTCACGAGTGGTCTCTTAAGCAGGAAATAGTGGAACAGATTTCCCGCAGATGGGGACAGCCGTGCTGCGATCTTTTTGCCAGCCCGATCAAATCCAAATGCAGCAGCTATTTCTCCCTTATCCCCCCTCTGGGGGAGTCACTGAGAGACGCACTTGTTCATGATTGACCCCTGGGTCTCTCTTATGCTTTCCCGCCCTTTTCTCTCATGTCTAAGATGATTCAGAAAGCAAATCTGTTGGGAAGCAAATTGATCCTCGTCAGGTTTGGTTCCCCTTCCTCGGGCCTCACCTACTAGATGACCCATGGGCTCTGAACACAGTGCCAGATCTGTTGACGCACAAGTCAGGCTCTCTCCACACCCTCTGTTTGACAGCTTGGCTGCTCAAGTTCCATCCCTAGTCAGGCTTCATGATTTCTCACCCTCTGCTACTCACATTCTTACATCTTCTCATAAACCCGCCACTAGAAAGTTATACACCAGTAAATGGAGAAGATTTTCTATCTGGGCTGAGAAAAGGAATGTTGACCCTTATAACTGCATCTATTCCGGTGGTATTGGAATTCTTGTCTGAACTTTTTCACCAGGGTTCTGCTGCTGCCACAATTAGGGTTCAGTTGGCAGCAATATCAAATTTTCATGTGGGTCAACATGAGTCCAATCTATGTCACACAGATTGTGTAAGACCTTCCTTAAAGGTGCCACTTTGTTGAGTCCTCCCTTTCAGGAACCGGTTGCTTCATGGGGTTTAAACTTCATTCTATCCAAATTAATGTCTCCATCCTTTGAACCAGCTCATTCGTCTCCTTGGAAATTTCTGTCTTGGAAGACTCTGTTTCTGGTGGCAGTCACATCTGCTAGACGTGTTTCAGAGTTACAAGCACTGTCTGTCAAGCCCCCTTATTTGATTTTTCACAAAGACAGAGTATCTCTTCGTACTAATCCATCCTTTGTTCCCAAGGTGTGCTCTCATAACATGAACCAAACTCTAGATCTTCCGGTGTTCTTCCCTAATCATTCCAATGCAGCAGAATACAGATTCCATCAGTTGGATGTTCGCAGACAATTACGGTTCTGTCTGCACTGGACCAAGGAATTCTGGAAGTCAGACCAATTATTTGTTTCCTTTTCCGACTCCAGATTAGGTCTCCTGGTTTCCAAAGTGACCCTTTCGAATTGGATCTCCAGTTGTATATCCTACATTTATTCTTCCGATGGTAAGCCTTTACCGTTCAAAATTAAGGCTCATTCTATGAGATCTCAGTCTACTTCTGCAGCCTTTCAAACCAGGGTTCCAATTGATATTTGTGCAGCAGCAACATGGGCTACCGTCACATATTTATTTCTCATTACAAATTGGATTTGACCTCTAGGGGTAGAGCCTCTTTTGGTTCCACGGTACTCAGGAGTATTTTTCTGTGAGCCACCCAAGAATAAGGTGCTAGGGATGCTGTCCCATATGTAAGAATGAAGGCGAGATAGGACTACAGAACATAAAGAAGTTATGTACTCACCATAACGTTCCATGTTTGTAGTCCATCTCGCCCTTCATTCTTATGAACCCACCCTCCTACCCCCTTCCTGGAAGGATCTGGAGACAGAAAAAAATTTTCTTAACAAGTGGAGACCTTTTATTATTGTTGTTCTTTCTCTCTAGAGTTAGCAGCAAACAAGATCTGGGGATTATACTGGCTTATCATGGGATACCTATCTAGCCACAAGCCAACTAGAAGACTTTGAGGTTGCAAAAAGGCCAAGTCAGAGCCAAGGATTGGCTCCAAATCCATATGTAAAAATGAAGGGCGAGATGGACTACAAACATGGAACGTTATGGCGAGTACATAACTTCTTTTTTTGTTTTTTTTAAGCCATTTAGAGGTGGACTTGCTGCTGTGTTTGGATAATTGTCTTGCTGCAGAACCCAAGTGCGCTTCAGCTTGAGGTCAAGAACTGATGGCCAGACATTCTTCAGGATTTTTTGGTAGAGAGCTGAATTCATGGTTTCATCAATCACAGCAAGTCGTCCAGGTCCAGAAGCAGCAAAGCAGCCCCAGACCATCACACTACCACCACCATGTTTGACTGTTGGCATGATGTTCTTTTTCTGAAATGATATGTTACTTTTACGCCAGACGTAACGGGATGCACACCTCCCAAAAAATTCAACTTTTGTTTCGTCAGTCCACAGAATATTTTCCCAAAAGTCTTGGGAATCATCAAAATGTTTTTTGGCAAAATGGAGACGAGCCTTTGTTCTTTTTGGTCAGCAGTGGTTTTCACTTTGGAACTCTGCAATGCAAGCCATTTTTGCCCAGTCTCTTTATTATGGTTGAGTCATGAACACTGACCCTAACTGAGGCCTGCAGTTCTCTAAATGTTGTTCTGGGCTCTTTTGTGACCTCTTGGATGAGTCTTCGCTGCGCTCTCTGGGTAATTTTTGTAGGCCGGCCACTCCTGGAAAGGTTCACCACTTTTCCAAGTTTTCTCCATTTGTGGGTAATGGCTCTCACTGTGGTTCGCTGGAGTCCCAAAGCTTTAGAAATGGCTTTGTAACCTTTTCCAGACTGATAGAGGTCAATTACTTTGTTTCTCATCTGTTCCGGAATTTCTTTAGATCGCGGCATGATATCTTCCTTTTTGGAATCTTTGGCCTACTTCACTTTGTCGGACAGGTTCTATTTAAGTGATCTCTTGATTCAACAGGTCTGGCAGTAATCAGGCCTGAGTGTGGCTAGTGCAATTGAACTCCACTTTTCCAAAAATGTGATTAACCACAGTTATTTCATGATTTAACATGGGGGGGGGGGGGATTACTTTTTCACATAGGACCATGTAGGTTTGGATAGTTTTTTTCCTTAATAAATAAAATCATCACTTAAAAACTGCATTTTGTGTTTACTTGAGTTATCTTTGTCTAATATTTAAATTTGATGATCTGAAACATTTAAGTGACACAAACATGTAAAAAATAAGAAATCAGGAAGGGGGCATATAAAAATCAAAGCCATTCAAAAGAAATCTTAAACAGAATTTTAAATCCAACTGTTTTTTGCACTGGCTAATATATATTATGAAAGTGTCAGACATCCCTTATCATATAAATAAATTATACTACAGTAATTCTCTATTGTGTTTGAGAGTGTTTCATTGTATGTCATTTAAACGGTGCTTTTTTTTCAAACTGAATATTCAGTTTGTACACAGGTCATAGCTTAAAATTGTCAGCAGACAAGCCAGTTATCCAATCTTTAATAAATAAATGTTTGTGTCTTTCAGCTTTTCCCGGTTAGGGGTCGCCACAGCGGAACTCCGATCCGCTAATGATTGGCAGTAGAGTTTTATGTGCTGGCTTGCCGGGCCTAACGCACAACCTTCAATGAAGGAACGCCCGTTCATGCATGTCGCCACACAGAAGACACGCTCTAACTGAGAATCGAACGGGCAACGTCTAACTGTGAGGCGACAACGCTACCGCAGCACCACCACTGCAGTAATCTTTAATAAATAAATAGTAAGGGAAAAACTTGCCTCACTTAAAACCATTATGGAGGCAATACTAAGAAGCTAATCCTTTTGACAGTCCAACTTAGTAGTTTTGGGTGGGGAATTAGCAAGTGAGCAAACCTAAAGATACACCTTTACATAACCTGGAAAAAAGGGGTCTCATCTATCAGACATACTCATAAGAGTCTATAAGTCTAACAGAGGAATAAGTTTTGAAAGCCTGGAATGTACAAAAATTGGTCTAAGGACACAGAGAGGGGAAGAACCTGCACCATTTAAGAAAGCGACTGCACATACCTAAGACAGAGCAGGATGCTGAAGCAGAGACAGCAGAAGGAATGTAGTTAGTACAGTATTGCAACCTGCAAAAGTTAAAAGCAGGGAGCAAAAATGCCATTGCAACCTGAAAGCATTGCAGAGCTGAAAGTAGAAATGACTAGCTGAACTGAATTGAAGGAATCACTCAGTGTAAGGGTGTATTACAAAGAAATTATTCTAGGAAGTATGGGAAAGGCACAATCTGAGCAGAATCCTTAACTTTCTTTCAAGTTAAAACCGAAAGTTCTAGATGTAAGGAATTATGAGCATCAAGTGAATGTTAAGAATGAGGAACTTAAGAGGACTCCATTGGTATATTTAAATCGGAGTGTACATGGTCAGTTTTAAACCCATTTCTGTAAGTGTAAGACAGAAAACTCAAGCAAGAAAAGACTGTAGGAAACCGGCATTTTGTATGCAAGTTAAAAAAAATAAAAGTAAACATAGATTTTGTTCTGTGATGCTCTTTGGAGGGGGAATTCAGACTAGTGAGGAAATTTAAAGTGACAAAGTGATGCCCACTCTCACTGAGACAGAGAGCAACCAAGAGAAGAAAAGTAAATAGGGTGTTTTTCATTCAGACTGAGACAGATGAGTAGCTTAAAGAAAGGAGAAAAAAAGAAAAGAGAATAGTTCTTATATAATGAGAGACAATATGGCTTTAAACAGAGCCTTAATGATATTCCTGTTTAGCAAGAATTCAGGATCCTTTAACAGAAGAACAATGGGGTTTTCTCTATCAGGTTCATAGAGGAAAGGAACTAGAAAAAAGGAATAAGGTTTGAATAGCAACTGACACTAAAATATTGGTACATGAGTTGCCTTTCATAGAAGTTAGAGCGTGAGGCTACAATGCCTGTTTGTAGGAGTGGAGGCAGTGCTTTTGTACCTCATGACAGGACCTTGAGGAAACTCCAGAGCTGACTGACCTCCACGTAAGCCACTTAAACTTAAAAAATGCACAACAGGAGGATGACACATTTAGTAGAGCAAGGAAAAATATCACTAAAGTTGTATGAGAAGAAGATGCACAGAACTTTCCCTCTTCTTATTTATACTTTTCAGTTAAAAATGATTTATCATATCAACCAAGTAATAACAATAGTTAAGTACTGTGTCAACCTATTGGTGTCCAAATCTTTCAGAAACCTGTTGATGAAGGTAGCATTTGTCTATTCCTAGGCTCCTGTTAATGCATGACTAAGACTGAAATGCAGATTCTAGCAATATTTTGTTGGCTAAGAATAAGGAAAGGAGTTGAATTTTGCACTGTTTGCCCTGAAAGCCAGAAGAGAGACCCTTTGCCAGGCTTAATAATTCATTTGACTGCAGTGTCCATCATAGACATACTATTTGAATAGAAGCATTGAAACAATATTAGACAAGCTATCAGAGGAGCCTTAAGAAGCCTAGGCATATATATACCTTGAAGCGTGCACATTTGAAAGTTCTTGCCGCCTTTTGCAAGCAATTAATAGTGCTCACTTCCCAAGTAAAGGAGGTCTGTATGATAACCCATTAGTAAATTTGTCAACCCATTCCATCATCAAGGCTAGCCTTAAAGATACACAAAGTTGTATTTTACTTGACCTGTAGCGGTAACATATTCAGTGGGCTGAGGAACCCATCCCTCCAACAAGTTTATTTCTTGATGTAGATTAGGTACCTAGTATGGGTGTCTGTATAGCTACTGGTTTTGTAAACAAACAGGAAGTCAAATAGGACTGAATATTTAATGGCTTGAAAAACAAGAAATATGGGTCACCTCTAAGTAGCTGGTAAGCTGTTGTGTTGAGAATTGTGTTACTCTATCAGGATAGTTGAAGGATTTAAGGCCATTAATCTTCTTTAAAAATCATTAAGGCCTTTCCAGTTGAACAGTATGCTACAGTTTGTACATACCAAATAGGGTATTGTATTTGGAGATGGGTCTTGTAAAAGAAGAATGTAGTGGAAAGATGATGTTGAATCTTGGAAGATATTCCCTTGGAAATTAACTGAGCCAGATAGAGGAATTTCCTGACTATGGCTGTGACAAGATGATCAAATTAAAGAGAGCTGTTTATATAAGTATCAAGATTTCGTATGACCATATCTGTCTGAAGAGGAGTACTGCTTATAACACATGAACTTGGAGTAGCTTTTTTGCTAAACACTTATATGCTGCAGTTTTTTGCATTTAGCTTGAGTTTGTTTTTGATGCACCTAGTATGTACATATACCTGCCCTTTGTAGCGATGTTTGGTATCAGTGTGTAAGGAGACAACAGTGTCCAACTTGTAGTTATCAGCCAACTTGGTCAACCATGCATCTGAGATATTGGCTTGTATGTTGTCTACTAAATGCCAAACAGGAGAGGGACCAACACTGAACCATGTAGTGCCTTTCTAGTTACAGTTTTATGTTCAGAAAATATACTCTAAGTTTTCACAGCTTGGGATCTATTAGATAGCCAGTTTACAGTCTTGTGGACAATGTACAGATTCACATTGTCTAACTTATCAGCAATCCCAGCAAGGAGAATAGTGTCAAAAGCCTTGTCCAGTTCAAGATTTGCAGCATATATGGAGTGTCCCACTATTCACAACCTCTCTATCTTTTCCAGAGGGGTTTATTAGGTTTAGGCGGCAGGACCTACCCTTCACAAAACAAAACTCAGTGAAGTGTAGATCAGTTAAATTGTCTGTGTCCGCATAAATGAGTTTTGCTGTGAATTGTTCCATGGCTTTGTTATAAGGTTGGTTAAGAGTAATGGGCCTATAATTACCTGTGTCTGTAAAGGGATCACAACTATGCAAGGGAGTCACAGTGCTGTTTGACAGGTAGGTATCGGGCATAAACCCTGTGGACAGGCAGAAACTGACGAGTTTTTGTAGAGGCTTGAGTAGCACGTATTTGGCAGGTATGAGAATATGGCCCTGGTATGTTATGTAGTCGCATAGAACTATTATTTTTAGCATTTGACATGAATGATAGCACTTTGTTCCACTGATTTCAAGAATAGTGGGAACAACAATGTGCATAATGTCAAGTTAGCAGTAAATTTTTGTGCTGGTATTGTGAGTGGGAGGATTTCTGTATTTTAGGACTGGAATGCTTGATATTATTATGGCTGAGCTCAGTGTATTGTTGAACATTGTTCCTTAATTTCCGTGTACTGTATTTAATTTCTTGAATGTACGTCTGTGGGTTTTAGGCAATTGGTAAAATCCAGCAATAGGTTTCAGTACATTTTGGTTACTTTGGACTGTACGGCTAAGTACCCTGAGGCTGTTTTCCTACATTGCACTAATGCTAAGTCTGTAGCTAGGACATTAGTCTTATTTTCCAGTGTTGGTTTACCTATGAAAATGCTCACCAACCAGAGGATTTCATTTATGTCTAGAACAATGCATCAACTGGCCAATGTCTTAAATTCAAGCAGCAAATCTGGAACACTCATTTCAAGTTCCTGCAACTTGAATGCTCTTACCAAGAAAATAAGAAAATTGGACACGCTTTCCCAGTTTCATAAACCAGTGAAACTACACCATGTTATGTGGTCCAGTCTCGCCTACATTCTTACTCACGGGTTCGGAGCCGAACGTCAGCTCTGACTCAGCCAACTTATTTTTCTAGCACAAAGTCTCTAATTGGCTGGGCTAACCTGTTTATCCCATGTTGCACTGCTCCATAGCCCCAGATCTCGTTTGCTGCTCATGTAGCTAGGACGTGGTCTCGCTTGGCTGTGGCTAAGTAGCTTTAAAACTTCTTTTTTCTCACTGATATTTGTGTTTTTTTCTCACAAAAGCTATTTTAATAGCTATTTGCTCTTCTTGTTTAGTGTGTTTTGTGGTGTAAGTGATTTTTGTTGGTATCCCTCTGTTCCGACGGGCTAGGCCCGTTTAAATTAGAGGACCTAGTCCTCCCTCCATTGCATAGTTTGTCCTAATTTTTCCTGTGTTTAAAAAAGCGGGTTATTCCTCGCTTCTGTGCGTGTGTGGTTTAGTTATCTCTAGACTCATTTAAATTAGAGATTCTTGTCAGTGGTTGTTAGCAGTAGTTCCCGCCTTAACCGTTGTTGGACTAGGGTCCTGTTGCTTATTTGTGTGTGTGCATTAGCTTTATCGGTGGTCTTATTATGTCAAAGGAGCAAAAGGAACATAAACCCTCTGGGTTTAAGAAATGTTCTAAATGCAGCTACAAGATGTCCATAACAGATGGACATTCCGTTTGTGTATACTGCCTGGGGGCTATACATTTACAAGAGTCCTGTAGCTTTTGTCAGGCCTTCAGTCCGAGGGTGCTACAGGAAAGAAAAAATAAACTTATACTGAAGGGTCTTCTAAAGCCTTCCTTTGAGGAGTCCTTGGACTCTTCCTCTGGTTCACAAACTAAAGCCAAGACTTCTAAGGCTAAGAAGAGATCTCCGGCTCCATCTGTTTCATCGGAGCCACTGGAGAAGACTACCAAATTGGATTCTACCTCCTCAGCTCCCTTGTCCTCGGGAGCTGCAGGAGAGGTAGCTGTGGTTCTTGAACCAGCCACGGCTCCAATTCTGTTACAGTCCATTCGGAGCTGGTCTCCTAGTGTTAGACATGGATCCCCAGATAGGAGATCACAGTCACCTTCTCTCTCCTCCAAATCCTCCAGACTCTCTGATTTGGATGTGGATAGGGTGGTCCAGAGGCTCCTGCAGTCGCCTGTGTTGGCAAAATTATTTTTGGCTCCGACCCAGTCGGCTCCGGACCCAGTCCCGATGAGTGCACCGATGATTCCTCCTCCGAGCACCTCCTTGTCTTCGGAGCCAGAGTGTTCTGCTCCGGGTGATGTTCTGCCGGCTCCGATACCTCTTAAGGCTTTATCGGTGCCGACATCGGCTCCAACCATGTCGGCTCCATCCTCTGGTTTTGGAACTCTGGTTTCCTCTGTCGGGCCCGAGGGGGATACTTCAGGACTTATGTCTGTTCCGAGCCTCCCTCTCGGCGCTTCGGCTCGAGGAACTTCGGCTCCGGTCGTGGCCTCAGAGGTTGGTCAGTCCTCGGATTTGGAGGGACCCACCTTCGAGGCCATGAGGAGCGCACTGGCCAGGTCTTCAGTGACATCACCCGGATCGATCATTCTGTCCCCTTCCACACCGGCGAGAGCCTCTGATGTCCCCCTATCGGTTGACGGCGGATCCCCAAGGTCTGGGGATACCCCCATGAGTGGTCCCCAGCTTTCTGAGGGCCCCTCGGAGTCTGTGCCTGAGGAGCCCCCAAGAAAGAAGTTGTGCAAGAGGGAGCACATAGACTCCCAGGACGAGTCTCTCACTTCTAATACCGACCTCGAAGAGTCAGAGGGGTCCCTCAAGTCGTCCTCCGATGACGTCTCTTTCTCCGACATCCTGGAGATTTTGAGGCAGAGAAGGTGGCTGGTCGTCCAAAAGCCCCTCTGAGGAGAAGTCTGTATTCCTCAAGGCCTTTGGGGCTCAACCCTCCTGGGTGTCTCCACCCGTCGATGAGCTCCTAGATTTGATCTGTCGAAGGGTATGGGAGACTCCTGACTCGGTGGAACCTGTACCCAGACGCCCTAATAAATTTCTTTTAGCTCCCCCTGGGAAAGAGTTCCTGTCCAAAGGCGTTTCTGTGGATGCCATGGTGGTGGCGGCGGCCACTCAGCAGGAAGTAGCCGAGTCTTCTTCCTCCGTCCATCCTCCTAACAAGGAGTTCAGGAGTATGGATCGGTACGGGAAGCGTACCTTCTCTTCAGCGACCTTCACCCTTCAGTCTCTGAATTATCTTTGTCATTTTACTCTACTCCAGAGAGATCTCCTTAAAGAGTTAGGAGATACTCTAACTGGTAATGTACCTGAGGCGTTAATGCAGACGGTTAACGCCCGGCTGTCTACTCTTGGCTCGATTGTCAACTCGTCCATGAGGCTCATATCTTATGCAGCCGAAGGGGCGAGCAGGGCAGCTAGCTCAGGTGTAGCCCTCAGGAGGCAAGCCTGGATGCGCCTGTGTCATTTTGCAGAGGCCTTCAAGTCTTCCTTCACTGACGCCCCCTTTGATGGGTCCTCACTCTTTGGGACCAAAGTGAAAGACACCCTCACCAGATGCGAGCAAGAGGGGAAGACCCTGTCAGCCATAGGGGTCCGTTTTTCCCTTCCATCTAGGCCTTACCCCAAGGCTCAGAGGGGAGGGAAAATGTGGTTCAAAAAGTCACAGAAGTCCTTCCCTGCCGCTCAAGGTGAGTCCCCCTCCAGAGGCAGAGGAGGGGGAGGCTATTCTGGGAGACTCCACCCTAGGGGCAGAGGAGGCCCTCGCAATTTAGGAGACCGTGATTCCTTTCGCAGGACTCCCTATCATCGTCCCTGATGTATTGCCTGACTGTGCTATTCCAGAGCCATTCCGGGGCTGCATTTCGTTGTACCCGGAAGCCTGGGCAAGTATCACTCAGGATCGTTGGGTGCTTCAAATAGTTACCAGAGGTTATTCCATCCCCTTGTTATCAGACTCCCCGCCAGCCAAGAGAATCCCAGACCTTCCACCCAGTCAAAGGGATCACGCAACACTAGAAATTTCAAAGTTGCTGGAAAAAGGAGTCATCCAACCTGTCCGCTCAGACCAGATCAGATTAGGGACTTACTCAAGACTCTTTTTGGTGCCGAAAAAAAACAGGGGACCTGAGACCCATTTTGGATCTCAGCCGACTGAATCGCTATGTTCTAAAGTCCAAGTTCCGAATGGTCACCCTTCAGTCTATTTTTCCGAATGGTCACCCTTCAGTCTATTTTTCAATTACTGGGAAAAGAAGTATGGATGTGCTCCATCGACCTCAAGGATGCTTACTACCATATCAAAATGGACAGGGCATCCAGGAGTCACTTACGCTTCCAGCTGGGAGCCAGTCATTTCCAGTTTCGTGCCCTGCCCTTTGGTCTCACCACAGCCCCCAGGGTGTTCACCAAGTGTTTGGCAGTGGTAACAGCTCACCTGAGACGTCAAGGATTCCAAATGTTTCCATACCTGGACGACTGGCTCCTCACTGCCCCCACCAGGCATCTTCTCATTCAGGCCAGGGAAACGACCATTGCCCTTTGCCATCAGCTAGGAATTACCTTGAACTGGGGAAAGTCTGCCTTGCTGCCCTCACAACATGTCACATTTATAGGCGCAGAGCTAGACACCGTTCGTATGCGGACGTTCCTGCCCCAAGAAAGGATAGAGGTGTTGCAGGGTCAGGTTCACGCGTTGTTACCCCTCAAGAAGGTTCAGGCCAGATGGGTTCTGCAGCTCCTGGGATCCATGGCAGCCACCATTATGTTAGTGCCTCTAGCCAGATTACACATGAGGCTTCTGCAGTGGCTCCTCTCTGCCAAGTGGTCCTTTCAGAAACTTCCCCTGTCCCATTTGATCCTACTCACCAATCGGTGCAAACAGGACCTCTGCTGGTGGCTACGCTCCGCCAACTTGAACAAAGGGAATCCGTTTATTCCTATGCCACCAGTTGCCATGGTGACCACGGACACCTCCCAGATGGGGTGGGGGGGCATTATCTTGGCAGGACGGTCCAAGGCACGTGGCAAGATCACGAGGTACATCTGCACATCAATGTCCCAGAGATGAGGGTGGTGTTACTGGCGTTGCAAGCACTGCAGAGCTCTCTCCCCCTAGGAACGATTGCAATTCACTCGGACAACATGTCCGTGGTGTGGTACCTGAACAAGCAAGGGGGAACCAGATCTTACCCCCTATGCAGAGAGGCCATGCAAGTGTGGCAGTGGGCAGTGTCTTCCCGACGGTTCCTAGTAGCAACGCACATTCCAGGGAAGGCCAGTGTGATAGCAGACAGGCTAAGCAGATCTATTCTGATGCCTTACGAGTGGTCCCTGAACCGCCGAGTTGCGAAGCAGACTTTCAACAGGTGGGGTCAGCCTTGCTGCGATCTTTTTGCCAATCCCCACAATGCCAAGTGCAGCAACTACTCCACTCTGATCCCCCCACAAGGGGAGTCACCCAGGGACGCTCTAGTCCACGGGTGGCCTCCCGGTCTGCTCTATGCTTTCCCTCCATTTCTTCTCCTACCAAGAGTGATTCAAAAAGCCATTTCCTCGGGAAGCAAGATGATTCTAATTGCCCCACACTGGCCTTGCCAAGTCTGGTTCTCCTTTCTTCATCAGTATGCAGTGGACAGTCCTTGGACTCTGGACCCAGCACCAGACCTACTGACACACATGTCGGGACAGTTCCATCCCTCCCTGCGGACCCTCAGGTTGACAGCCTGGCTACTCCACTTCCATCCTTAGTCAGACTTCATCGTTTTTCACCTGAGGTAGTACACATTTTATCTTCTTCTCATAAATCTTCTACCAGGAAGATTTATTCCAGCAAGTGGAAAAGATTTTCAATTTGGGCTCAGGCCCAGGGACTGGATCCTTTCACAGCCCCCATCCATGCTGTCTTAGATTTTTTATCCATACATTTTCAGCAGGGTTCTTCTCCTGCGACCATTAAGGTCCAGCTGGCCGCTATTTCTAATTTTCATACCTCTTACAAACCTTCTCTCATGGCTCATAAACTATGTAAGGCCTTTTTGAGGGGCACGTTTTTACTACGGCCTCCTGTGTCAGAACCCATCATGCCATGGGATTTAAATTTTGTCTTACAAGCCCTAACGTCATCATTGTTCGAGCCAGCTGCCACCTGTGAATTAAAATTTCTGTCTTGGAAGACTGCATTCTTAATAGCCATCACATCAGCCAGACGGGTGTCGGAGATTCAAACGTTGTCCATCAAATCCTCGTATTTAATCTTTCATAAGGACAGGGTTTCCTTGAGACCTAATCCGAACTTTCTTCCAGAAGTAACCTCTGCTGTTAATCTCAATCAGTCTATTGAGCTGCCAGTTTTCTTCCCTCAATTTTCCAACAAGGGAGAGTTTAAATTTCATCAGTTGGATGTACACAGGCAGCTTCGATTTTACTTACACAGGACAAAACAACTTCGTAAGTCTGACCAACTGTTTGTGTCCTTTTCATCAGTTGGATGTACACAGGCAGCTTCGATTTTACTTACACAGGACAAAACAACTTCGTAAGTCTGACCAACTGTTTGTGTCATTTTCAGAAAATAGAACAGGTTCCCCTATTTCTAAGATTACAATTACCAGATGGATTTCTGATTGCATCTATTATGTCTATTCGTCAGCAGGCAGAAATTTACCATTCCCCGTCAAGGCCACATGGGCTTCTCCACACACCTTCATTACTCATTACAAATTAGACGTGGCTTCTAGGGGCCGGGCTTCCTTTGGTTCCACTGTTCTCAGGAGCATCTTCCATTGAGCCTCCCAGGATAGATGTGCTGGGGACGCTGTCCCGTGAGTAAGAATGTAGGCGAGATTGGACCACATAACATCTAGAAGTTATGTACTCACAATAACGTTCGATGTATGTGGTCCATCTCGCCTCACATTCTTACGTTCCCTCCCACCTGTCCCCCCTTCTGGAGGATTTGGAGGCGACATTGGTCTTCAGTACCCTTCGGTATTGGTTATTTTTTCTTTGCTACCGTGGATAGTGTTCTACCTTACTGAACTGTGGTTGTGCATGAGGTGTGACTATGGATTGCTGCAAACTAGATCTGGGGCTATGGAGCAGTGCAACATGGGATACCAGGTTAGCCCAGCCAATTAGAGACTTCGTGCTAGAAAAATAAGTTGACCGAGTGAACACGTGAGTAAGAATGTGAGGCGAGATGGACCACATACATCGAACGTTATGGTGAGTACATAACTTCTAGTTCAAAAATATACAGCAAAGGCTCAACAGATACCCATCCAGACTCTACAACCACAGAACACATAACTACAGAAACTTCTTTCTGTTTCCTTTGTTTGCTACCCAAAAGCAGGATAGAGTAGTCCCTAACACGTTTGTTTAAATACTGAACTGTATTGTCATAGTCCTCCTGCCATCATAACAACAGCCATTTTATTTCTATTCTCCTAATCATTTTCCATTTTCAGATTCAGGCTTTCCTCAGAAACCATTAAAAAAAACAAAAAAAAAAAAACTAAACTATAGCAAAAAGACCTGCAAATCCTGTCTCCTGGCTACAAGCTCACACATTCATACTCAGTATTAAATACATACATTAAGTAAAGCTTCAGAACACCAAAACAAAAGGGCAAAGACCCAAATAATTTGGACTGTTAACTACGCCACAAAAGAACCAGTAGCAACATTAACACACTATAAGACTGCCTATGGTTATGGCTGTCCTCTAACCTCTATTTCCAAAAACATGTTCAGTGTACAAAGATCAAAGTAAACAGTCTCTCATTCTGGACTAAGAAACATTTTCTCACTTTTGTCACCAGAAATGCAGAGTAACCATTGATAAAGGAGTTCTGTTATTGCCAACCTGAACATGGCCTACTAGTTGTCACCGTCAGTGGCTGATTGTAACACATGGCACGTACCTCTCACTCACTTGGATTAGTGTTGATCATGCCAATTTCAAAGCAGTCAGAAGCTGAAAACAGCCAGTCACTTTCAGCTTTAATGTATTAGCCTTATTCTCCCATGTAACATTCATTAAATCCATCATCATCTCTTCTCAAGTCAGCACATTCATTCTGCCACAGCCAAATCAGGTCTCCTTGAATTACCTTACCTGTCGTCTGCTGTTGGCTGGGGGTGTGGTGTTGAACCTGCTACTAAATCCTGTTCTGGGTACTTGCTTGCTATTGGTAGGGAGCAGAGAGTGGGACCTGCTACAAAACTGATATTGGCTGTAGGGGGTACCTGCTGCTACATCTGTACAGGTCACACTACAGGCACAGATTTGTTAAATTGTTTTGTTGGCTGGTCATGGGCCTTGGATGACTGCCTGTTTCATCCCTATTATAATCCATCACTGGCCAGAGAATCTTAGGAAGAAGAGAACCCCCACCCCCCCATTTAAAAATGTCATACAATACTGTACCAGCTTACAAGGATGTCAGAAAGTGGTGATGATCATATGGAAACACACAGCCAAGTCACACAGGAAGGGTGCGTAATAGGACTGTAGAAGACAAACGTTTGGCTAATTGGCAGGATCCAGATATACCATATCAGCATATGGAAACATTGAAGAGAATTGCAGCTGCCTGTATGTAGCCTAATGCCTAGGGTTACCATATTTGGTTATACGAAAAGGAGGACGTAAAAATATGTGTATACCAGCACACATTTTTTCGTCCTTTTACCAGATTCTTGACTGGCCGGGTCGGGACAAAAGGTTTTTCACATCAGGTGAAGACCAAAAAAAAAAAAAAAAGGTCTTTAGTCTTTCTTTAATGCGGAACATTGCAATTCCGCATTAAAGACAAGTAGCTCTGTGTTTGACTATTTTTGATTGGCCCATATGCCGGTATATGAGCCAATCAAAAACTTGCACAGCGGACCCTCTTATGTTCATTGCGGAACACCAAGCAGTTCTGCATTGAACAGAGCTCCGTTTTTCAATTTTATTATTTTTTTTTTTTTGACTAGTATACCGGTATAAGAACCAGTCAAAAACTCACACAGCGGACCCTTTTCTGTTAACATCAAGCAGTTCCGCATTGAACAGAACTCCGTTTTGCAATTTTTTGATTGGCTGGTATACGGGCCAATCAAAAAAAAAAAAAAACAAAACAAAGCAGAGGCTGTTTTGCCAGGACTGTAACCGGCAGTATGGGACTCGGGATCGGACTGGCAATCCCGGGAAAATCCCGCTGAAATAGGGACGTCTGGTTTTTGAAAATTCTCCGATTTGTCCGGATTTTGAAAAACCCGGACAAATTGCAGAATTTTCAAAAACCACCCAGACAGGAGCCCAAAAAGAGGACATGTCCGGGGAAACCCAGACGTATGGTAACCCTACAAATGCCTAAATGTGATTGTTCTAGTGATCTAGTGCAAAAGAAAACTGACCGCTATGCCGGCAGTGCTAGTAGATGAAACGCTGTCTAAACCACAGAAACAGATGTGTTTTCAGAACTATCTGGCAGAACAAAACTGATTCAACACCACATGGAGATGATGTAGTCACAGAAAAAGACATCTGTAGAAGAGGCAGTACAAAAAAATTTAAAATGGGGGTGATGGTGTCAAAAAGTAAAAGGAACAGCCCCATATATATAGTCCCAAGTTATAAAGGCTCAGTCAGATTCTGTAATGATTTTAGGAAGCTGAACAGCATTTCAAAAATTGATAGCTAATGTCTAGGGTTGATGAACTAATAGAAAGGCCTGACAAAGCAAAGTTCTTGATTGCATTAGATTTAACAAAAGAGTACTGGCATATCCCTCTGACAGCTGAATATGTGTGGGGGGGGGGGTGAGTACAGCCTTTTCAGCTCCAAAGGGCTTATTGCAATATATTCTGCTTCCATTTAGGCTACATGGTGCCATACTGCAAACTTTCAGGGGTTAATGGACAAAGTTTTAAAGCCCCATGTCAACTATGCTGCCTCTTAAGTAGATGATGTAATAATGCATATTGATGATTGGGACAACCACTATGTAGCTAAGGTACAGGCTATTTTAGGTTCTTTAATCATATATGTCATCTTGCAGACATTAAAAGTAGGTACAGCGGTTCTTGAAAAGTACTTTAATATGGCAAAAAAAGAGAAAAATATAATTAGCGTAACATTAGCATACTGAGTACTGTAAGGCCCCTCCTCCTTCCTATAGGATCATGGGATACTACTCAGAAACAAAACATTTAAAAAAGTGACAAAATGACAAAGCATACCAACTTATCTTTGTACAGCTTGACTATAAACATCACAAACTTGCTGATATCACTTCCCCTCAGTATATATAGACAGAATCAGTGACTACCCTGCTATATTTAAAAGCAGTTTTCTGAGAGGATACATGACATTCTTACAGCAGGTCACAGGTATCAGAAAATAAACATAACGCTTTTCATTTGTCCTTGCAGTTGCTGCATAAAATGTAGGTGTTTACTAGTATTAAGAATAAAAAATAGTATTTGATAAACATGAGTTGCATTACTCAAACCAGAACTCCAGAAATCTTAAAAACATACAAAAAAAAACAGTGGGCAAAAACACACACTGACAGACATTATTGAATATGTACTGCAACTTTTGCTCTATTACCTCATACCCTAAAAGCTGCATTAAGAAATAATTAGCCAATAACAAAACCATGTTTCTAAAGCAGGTAACCGACTCACATTGACTATGTACGTCATGTATATTAATCCAGTCAAAGAAAAATTCAGCTTTGATATTAATGCGTATCAGTTGTATGGCATTGTAAAGTACTGTGTACGCAGTGCCAGAAAAAATGCAGTGCACTATCAGTCAAATACCAGATGTTAGTTATAGTTAGTTAATAGTGAGACACTCAAGTTTGTACCCTCTCCCATACAACAAAACAGGTTTTTGGCAGAACAGGTAGATTTCTATCTTCAGTTTAAGTTTGACTTCAATGATTTCTGAACACCTCACAATCATCTCTAATAGGAAATAAGTTACATAAACGTATGTGTAAAAGCTGCCTCCAAACATTTAATTTTAGTTTTCAGTGGGTTTATATTCTTTGTTATTAATGAGTTTAAAAGTGCTACAAAACTGTTGGTAAAGTAAATTATTTGGACCATGAAATGACAGTTGAAAATGGAACACACGCAAAAAACCCCTCTGCCCCACCTTAGGTTTGATGCTGAAAGTATGAAACGCAGTGGGCTGTTTCTGCAGCATCTTGCCAAAGGAAATAATGTTGAA